>NW_021820527.1:0-22601 GCF_901001135.1 Rhinatrema bivittatum | reverse complement strand
GGGGGGGGGGGGGGATGAATGTTTAAGCTCTACCAAAAAAGGGACACAGACTTATGTTTTCTTTTATTAATCAGGCTTTATTAACACATTGATGCTTTCATGATGCTCATGCATACCATGTACATGTATATGTGTATGGTTTGGTATTTTCTTTCGTCTTACCATGTTGTCACAATGCTGGGAAGGGTACAACCTGTATTGATAATTTTATTTTTTTTTTCAATGTGCTGCTGGTGTGCCCACATGTTGGTGACCTGATGTTACTGTTCTGTTGTCTTAATAAAAACATTTCATTTCAAAAAAAAGGAAATGAGGTTTTTATATTTATTAATTGTAAGTTTCTCTCAGTGGGAAGAGAGTACTGGCTCTTTAAGGATGGGCAGTGGGGCCCCCATGTAGACCCCATCAACTGGAGCTGGGCTGCAGGGGTAGAGAGAGAGACCCAGAGATAGGGGGCAGTCACCGGGTGCATGGAGAGCAGTGCTGGATGCCAGAGGAAGAGCCAGGGTGGTGGTGACAGAAAAGTGAAGCACTGACAGCCCCATGGAGGGCAGGAGCACCACATCAGGGGCAGGGCAGGAGAGGGGCAGTGTGGAGGGGGGGCAGCAATGAGGCCGGATCAGCAGGGTCCAGGGGAAACAGGTTCAGGTGAGATCCTCTTCACTGGCAGGGAGAGGAGGGCAGCGTCAGGTGCCAGGGAAGAGAGCGAGGTGGTGCATGGGGACTGGGGGTGCTGTGCAGGGATTGGGAGGTGACAGCTGTGAGAGTGGGTGGCAGAGGTGACAGGGAAGAGAGCGAGGTGGTGCATGGGGACTGGGGGTGCTGGGCAGGGATTGGGAGGTGACAGCTGTGAGAGGGGGTGGCAGAGGTGCCAGGGAAGAGAGCGAGGTGGTGCATTGGGACTAGGGGGTGCTGTGCAGGGATTGGGAGGTGACAGCTGTGAGAGGGGGTGGCAGAGGTGACAGGGAAGAGAGCGAGGTGGTGCATTGGGACTGGGGGTGTTGTGCAGGGACTGGGAGGGTGACAGCTGTGAGAGGGGGGTGGCAGGGGGGCCAGGGAAGAGAGCGAGGTGGTGCATTGGGACTGGGGGTGCTGTGCAGGGATTGGGAGGTGACAGCTGTGAGAGGGGGTGGCAGAGGTGACAGGGAAGAGTGGCGAGGTGGTGCATGGGGACTGGGGGTGCTGTGCAGGGATTGGGAGGTGACAGCTGTGAGAGGGGGGTGGCAGAGGTGACAGGGAAGAGAGCGAGGTGGTGAATCGGGACTGGGGGTGTTGTGCAGGGGATTGGGAGGTGACAGCTGTGAGAGGGGGTGGCAGAGGTGACAGGGAGAGAGCGAGGTGGTGTCATTGGGACTGGGGGTGTTGTGCAGGGATTGGGAGGTGACAGCTGTGAGAGGGGGTGGCAGAGGTGACAGGGAAGAGAGCGAGGTGGTGAATCGGGACTGGGGGTGTTGTGCAGGGATTGGGAGGTGACAGCTGTGAGAGGGGGTGGCAGAGGTGACAGGGAAGAGAGCGAGGTGGTGCATTGGGACTGGGGGTGCTGTGCGGGGATTGGGAGGTGACAGCTGTGAGAGGGGGTGGCAGAGGTGACAGGGAAGAGAGCGAGGTGGTGCATTGGGACTGGGGGTGTTGTGCAGGGATTGGGAGGTGACAGCTGTGAGAGGGGGTGGCAGAGGTGACAGGGAAGAGTGCGAGGTGGTGCATTGGGACTGGGGGTGCTGTGCGGGGATTGGGAGGTGACAGCTGTGAGAGGGGGGGTGGCAGAGGTGACAGGGAAGAGAGCGAGATGGTGCATTGGGACTGGGGGTGCTGTGCAGGGATTGGGAGGTGACAGCTGTGAGAGGAGATGGCAGAGGTGACAGGGAAGAGTGCGAGGTGGTGCATGGGGACTGGGGGTGTTGTGCAGGGATTGGGAGGTGACAGCTGTGAGAGGGGGTGGCAGAGGTGCCAGGGAAGAGAGCGAGGTGGTGCATTGGGACTGGGGGTGCTGTGCAGGGATTGGGAGGTGACAGCTGTGAGAGGGGGGGGCAGAGGTGGACAGGGAAGAGAGCGAGGTGGTGCAATGGGGACTGGGGGTGCTGTGCAGGGATTGGGAGGTGACAGCTGTGAGAGGGGATGGCAGAGGTGACAGGGAAGAGAGCGAGGTGGGTGCATGGGGACTGGGGGTGCTGTGCGGGGATTGGGAGGTGACAGCTGTGAGAGGGGGTGGCAGAGGTGACAGGGAAGAGAGCGAGGTGGTGCATTGGGACTGGGGGTGCTGTGCGGGGATTGGGAGGTGACAGCTGTGAGAGGGGATGGCAGAGGTGACAGGGAAGAGGAGCGAGGTGGTGCATGGGGACTGGGGGGGTGCTGTGCAGGGATTGGGAGGTGACAGCTGTGAGAGGGGGTGGCAGAGGTGACAGGGAAGAGAGCGAGGTGGTGCATTGGGACTGGGGGTGATGTGCAGGGATTGGGAGGTGACAGCTGTGAGAGGGAGAGGCAGAGGTGACAGGGAAGAGAGCGAGGTGGGGCATGGGGGACTGGGGTTGTTGTGCAGGGATTGGGAAGGGACAGCTGTGAGAGGGGGGTGGCAGAGGTGACAGGGAAGAGATCGAGATGGTGCATGGGGAACTGGGGTGCTGTGCAGGGATTGGGAGGTGACAGCTGTGAGAGAGGGTGCAGAGGTGACAGGGAGAGAGCGAGGTGGTGCATTGGGACTGGGGGTGATGTGCAGGGATTGGGAGGTGACAGCTGTGAGAGGGGGTGGCAGAGGTGACAGGGAAGAGAGCGAGGTGGTGCATGGGGACTGGGGGTGCTGTGTAGGGATTGGGAGGTGACAGCTGTGAGAGGGGGTGGCAGAGGTGACAGGAAGAGAGCGAGGTGGTGCATTGGGACTGGGGGTTGATGTGCAGGGATTGGGAGGGTGACAGCTGTGAGAGGGTGGTGGCAGAGGTGACAGGGAAGAGAGCGAGGTGGTGCATTGGGACTGGGGGGTGCTGTGCAGGGATTGGGAGGTGACAGCTGTGAGAGGGGGGGGGCAGAGGTGACAGGGAAGAGAGCGAGGTGGTGTCATTGGGACTGGGGGTGGCTGTGCAGGGATTGGGATGGTGACAGCTGTGAGAGGGGGTGGCAGAGGTGACAGGGAAGAGATTGAGGGTGGTGCATTGGGACTGGGGGTGCTGTGCAGGGATTGGGAGGTGACAGCTGTGAGAGGGGGTGGCAGAGGTGACAGGGAAGAGAGCGAGGTGTGTGCATTGGGACTGGGGGTGCTGTGCAGGGATTGGAGGTGACAGCTGTGAGAGGGGGTGGCAGAGGTGACAGGGAAGAGAGCGAGGTGGTGCATTGGGACTGGGGGTGCTGTGGCGGGGATTGGGAGGTGACAGCTGTGAGAGGGGGGTGGCAGAAGGTGACAGGGAAGAGAGCGATGTGGTGCATTGGACTGGGGGTGTTGTGCAGGGATTGGGAGGGTGACAGCTGTGACAGGGGGTGGCAGAGGTGACAGGGAAGAGAGCGAGGTGGTGCATTGGGACTGGGGGTGCTGTGCAGGATTGGGAGGTGACAGCTGTGAGAGGGGGTGGCAGAGGTGACAGGGAAGAGAGCGAGGTGGTGCATTGGGACTGGGGGTGCTGTGCAGGGATTGGAGGTGACAGCTGTGAGAGGGGGTGGCAGAGGTGACAGGGTCTGTGGGATATGAGGCCACGTGAGATGGGGGCAGCAGATTACAGCATCGGCCTCAGGGGCAGTTCCTATCTCTAGTCTGTTAGGTGATCATTTCAGAAAGATTTTCCCCCCTGAATAACTAAACAATGACCCAGGTAAGACCCGGGTCTTGAAACCTGATCTTTATGCGAGAACCACATTGCTGACACCAGGAAGGGAAGTAGCTGGATACTCAGGCCAGGAGCAGGGTCATTTACATATAATTAGGCTTCAGGATCGAGCGGTAGGTGAGCTGCACTGTGCGGGCGGTAACCGCGGGTGCCGTAGGCACTACGCAGCTCTTCCTACCGCTCGGTACTGGATAGGCCTGAATGAGAGATAGGGTTACACAAGGTGGAGCTAAATTCTCTTACGATTTCCTCTTATATCAAAATGCGAGGTAAGGTTTCAATCAACCTGAACAGCTTCGCTCACACCTTGATTCCTAACCCCATACTTATCCTTACTAATGAAATTGGGGGTAAGTAGTTAAATATGGTTAAGACGCATTGCTAATGTTAAATTTCTGATATAATTCGGCTCTTTTCAGTTATCATCCAGTCTCTTTAATTGCTTATAAATGATTTTCCAGTTTCACAGAATGTATGTGTAACATTTCAGATATATGTTGTTTTACATATAATCGTATTGTGGATACAAGCTGGGTAATATCTTTTTAATTTATCATCCAGTCTCTTTAATTGCTTATAAATGATTTTCCAGGTTTCACAGAATGTATGTGTAACATTTCAGATATATGTTGTTTTACATATAATCGTATTGTGGATACAAGCAGTGTAATATCTTTTCACTTATCATCCAGTCTCTTTAATTGCTTATAAATGATTTTCCAGTTTCACAGAATGTATGTGTAACATTTCAGATATATGTTGTTTTACATATAATTGTATTGTGGATACAAGCTGTGTAATATCTTTTCACTTATCTTCCAGTCTCTTTAATTGCTTATAAATGATTTTCCAGGTTTCACAGAATGTATGTGTAACATTTCAGATATATGTTGTTTTACATATAATTGTATTGTGGTTACAAGCTGTGTAATATCTTTTTCACTTATCATCCAGTCTCTTTAATTGCTTATAAATGATTTTCCAGGTTTCACAGAATGTATGTGTAACATTTCAGATATATGTTGTTTTACATATAATTGTATTGTGGATACAAGCTGTGTAATATCTTTTCACTTATCATCCAGTCTCTTTAATTGCTTATAAATGATTTTCCAGGTTTCACAGAATGTATGTGTAACATTTCAGATATATGTTGTTTTACATATAATCGTATTGTGGATACAAGCTGTGTAATATCTTTTTAATTTATCATCCAGTCTCTTTAATTGCTTATAAATGATTTTCCAGGTTTCACAGAATGTATGTGTAACATTTCAGATATATGTTGTTTTACATATAATCGTAGTGTGGATACAAGCTGTGTAATATCTTTTCACTATCATCCAGTCTCTTTAATTGCTTATAAATGATTTTCCAGGTTTCACAGAATGTATGTGTAACATTTCAGATATATGTTGTTTACATATAATCGTATTGTAGATACAAGCTGTGTAATATCTTTTCACTTATCATCCAGTCTCTTTAATTGCTTATAAATGATTTTCCAGGTTTCACAGAATGTATGTGTAACATTTCAGATATGTTGTTTTACATATAATCGTATTGTGGATACAAGCTGTGTAATATCTTTTATTTATCATCCAGTCTCTTTAATTGCTTATAAATGATTTTCCAGGTTTCACAGAATGTATCTGTAACATTTCAGATATATGTTGTTTTACATATAATCGTATTGTGGATACAAGCTGTGTAATATCTTTTTAATTTATCATCCAGTCTCTTTAATTGCTTATAAATGATTTTTCCAGGTTTCACAGAATGTCTCTGTACATTTCAGATATATTTGTTTTACATATAATCGTATTGTGGATACAAGCTGTGGTAATATCTTTTCACTTATATCCAGTCTCTTAATTGCTTATAAATGATTTTCCAGGTTTCACAGAATGTATTGTAACATTTCAGATATATGTTGTTTTACATATAATCGTATTGTGGTTACAAGCTGTGTAATATCTTTTCACTTATCATCCAGTCTCTTTAATTGCTATAAATGATTTTCCAGTTTCACAGGATGTATGTGTAACATTTCAGATATATATTGTTTACATATAATCGTATTGTGGTTACAAGCTGTGTAATATCTTTTTAATTTATCATCCAGTCTCTTTAATTGCTTATAAATGATTTTCCAGGTTGCACAGAATGTATGTGTAACATTTCAGATATATAGTTGTTTTACATATAATCGTATTGTGGATACAAGCTGTGTAATATCTTTTTACTTATCATCCAGTCTCTTTAATTGCTTATAAATTATTTTCCAGTTTCACAGAATGTATGTGTAACATTCAGATATATGTTGTTTTACATATAATCGTATTGTGGATACAAGCTGTGTAATATCTTTTTCACTTATCATCCAGTCTCTTTAATTGCTTATAAATTATTTTCCAGTTCACAGAATGTATGTGTAACATTTCAGATATATGTTGTTTTACATATAATCGTATTGTGGATACAAGCTGTGTAATATCTTTTTAATTTATCATCCAGTCTCTTTAATTGCTTATAAATGATTTTCCAGTTTCACAGAATGTATGTGTAACATTTCAGATATATGTTGTTTTACATATAATCGTATTGTGGGATACAAGCTGTGTAATATCTTTTTACTTTATCATCCAGTCTCTTTAATTGCCTATAAATGATTTTCCAGGTTTCACAGAATGTATGTGTAACATTTTCAGATATATGTTGTTTTACATATAATCATATTGTGGATACAAGCTGTGTAATATCTTTTTAATTTATCACCAGTCTCTTTAATTGCTTATAAATGATTTTCCAGGTTTCACAGAATGTATCTGTAACATTTCAGATATATGTTTGTTTTACATATAATCGTATTGTGGATACAAGCTGTGTAATATCTTTTTACTTACATCCAGTCTCTTTAATTGCTTATAAATGATTTTCCAGTTTCACAGAATGTATGTGTAACATTTCAGATATATGTTGTTTTACATATAATCGTATTGTGGATACAAGCTGTGTAATATCTTTTTACTTATCATCCAGTCTCTTTAATTGCTTATAAATGATTTTCCAGGTTTCACAGAATGTATCTGGTAACATTTCAGATATATGTTGTTTTACATATAATCGTATTGTGGATACAAGCTGTTAATATCTTTTTACTTATCATCCCGTCTCTTTAATTGCTTATAATGATTTTCCAGTTTCACAGAATGTATGTGTAACATTTCAGATATATAGTTGTTTTACATATAATCGTATTGTGGATACAAGCTGTGTAATATCTTTTCAGTTATCATCCAGTCTCTTTAATTGCTTATAAATGATTTTCCAGGTTTCACAGAATGTATGTGTAACATTTCAGATATATGTTGTTTTACATATAATCGTATTGTGGATACAAGCTGTGTAATATCTTTTCACTTATCATCCAGTCTCTTTAATTGCTTATAAGTGATTTTCCAGGTGTCACAGAATGTATGTGTAACATTTCAGATATATGTTGTTTTACATATAATCGTATTGTGGATACAAGCTGTGTAATATCCTTTTCACTTATCATCCAGTCTCTTTATTGCTTATAAATGATTTTCCAGTTTCACAGAATGTAGGTGTAACATTCAGATCTATGTTGTTTTACATATAATCGTATGTGGATACAAGCTGTGTAATAACTTTTACTTATCATCCAGTCTCTTTAATTGCTTATAAATGATTTTCCAGGTTTCACAGAATGTATGTGTAACATTTCAGATATATGTTGTTTTACATATAATCGTATTGTGGATACAAGCTGTGTAATATCTTTTTGAAAATGAAAAGTAAATAAAAATAACATTAAAAAAAGAGGAACCCCTACCCCCAAGAGCTTACCGTACAGTCTAAGTTACTAGCACTCGTCCTTACTCCTCTCCAGACGATAATGTGCAGATAGCGTGCACTGTGATAGCAAGACCCCCCCCCCCCCCGAGAAATGTACAGGAGAGGAGGAGGAGCAAACGGAAAACAGATTTTATTAATTTTATTATTAATATTTCTTATCATTGCTGCAGTATCACAGACATCATTTACCAGCAATTACATACAAGTACAATGAGTCCCTACCTGAGAGAGCTTACTAAGTTATTAATACTCATCCCTATCCCTTCCTAGAGTTCAGTGCTTTATAAGTACAGAAGAAAGGTAGGAGAGAGTGCCAGTGAGGGTGAGGGGAGAAGGTGTAGAGATGAGATTTATTCTCTGCATTGTAAAATGAAACTTCCCCTGCCTCATAGTCCAGGAGAATCCCCCCTGCCCGGGGGCTCTCACTCCCAGCCTGGCACTGGGAGGATCCTCAGAGCTGCTTTATAAGTACCGAAGAAAGGCAGGAGAGAGCCAGTGAGGGTGTGGGAGAAGGTGTAGAGATGAGGATTTATTCTCTGCATTGTAAATGAAACTTCTCCTGCCTCATAGTCCAGGAGGATCCCCACTGCCCGGGGTCCTCTCACTCCCAGCCTGGCACTGGGAGGAGTCCTCAGAGCTTGCTTTATAAGTACAGAAGAAAGGCAGGAGAGAGCCAGTGAGGGTGTGGGAGAAGGTGTAGAGATGAGATTATTCTCTGCATTGTAAAATGAAACTTCCCCTGCCTCATAGTCCAGGAGAATCCCCACTGCCCGGGGTCTCTCACTCCCAGCCTGGCACTGGGAGGATCCTCAGAGCTGCTCTATAAGTACAGAAGAAAAGGCAGGAGAGAGGGAGGTGAGGGTGTGGGAGAAGGTGTAGAGATGAGATTTATTCTCTGCATTGTAAAATGAAACTTCTCCTGCCTCACAGTCCAGGAGAATCCCCACTGCCCGGGGTCTCTCACTCCCAGCCTGGCACTGGGTGCATCCTCAGAGCTGCTTTATAAGTACAGAAGAAAGGCAAGGAGAGAGGCCAGTGAGGGTGAGGTGAGAAGGTGTAGAGATGAGATTTATTCTCTGCATTGTAAAATGAAACTTCCCTTGCCTCATAGTCCAGGAGAATCCCCACTGCCCGGGGTCTCTCACTCCCAGCCTGGCACTGGAGGATCCTCAGAGCTGCTTTATAAGTACAGAAGAAAGGCAGGAGAGAGGGAGATGAGGGTGTGGGAGAAAGGTGTAGAGATGAGATTTATTCTCTGCATTGTAAAATGAAACTTCCCCTGCCCTCATAGCCCATGGAGAATCCACTCCCCACTGCCCGGGGGCTCTCACTCCCAGCCTGGCACTGGGTGCATCCTCAGAGCTGCTTTATAAGTACAGAAGAAAGGCAGGAGATTGCCAGTGAGGGTGTGGGAGAAGGTGTAGAGATGAGATTTATTCTCTGCATTGTAAAATGAAAACTTCCCCTCCCTCAAAGTCCAGGAGAATCCCCACTGCCCGGGGGCTCTCACTCCCAAGCCTGGCACTGGGAGGATCCTCAGAGCTGCTTTATAAGTACAGAAGAAAGGCAGGAGAGAGCCAGTGAGGGTGTGTGGGAGAAGGTGCAGAGATGAGATTTATTCTCTGCATTGTAAAATGAAACTTCCCCTGCCTCATAGTCCAGGAGAATCCCCACTGCCCGGTGGGCTCTCACTCCCAGCCTGGCACTGGGAGGATCCTCAGAGCTGCTTTATAAGTACAGAAGAAAGGCAGGAGAGAGGCCAGTGAGGGTGTGGGAGAAGGTGTAGAGATGAGATTTATTCTCTGCATTGTAAAATGAAACTTCCCCTGCCTCATAGTCCAGGAGAATCCCCACTGCCCCGGGGTCTCTCACTCAGGGGGGAGCTCGGTCCTGGGGGAGGTGAGGGCCCAGCATTTACCTCCAGGGCACAGCCTCACTCCCCAGTATCCCCCCTCCGGTGTTGGTGAGATCTCCCCCTTCCTCCTCACAGGGTCTCTGCACACCCCCAGCAGACATTCACTCCCCTCCTCCATCTCCACCCCCACCTCCCAGTAATGTCTCCCTGAGGTGAAGCCCTCGCGCCCCAGCACACAGGAATGTATAATCAAATCTCCGGGGACTGGGGGAGGAGCTCTGCCTTCTCTCTCCCACCTCTGACCCTTTTCCCATCCTCAGACAGGAGGAGCCAGGGATTCGCAGTTTCAGGATCCAGAGTCACAGGCACTGCAGAGAGGAGGAGACATTAATAAACATGAGCACACACTCCTCAATGGCTCCTCACACACCTCTAACCCCCATTGCTTCCCTATACTCCCCAGCTCTAACTCTCATTGGCTCCTCACTCTCCCACCCCTAAACCTCATTGGCTGCTCTCTGAGTCAGTTCCTTAGTCTATGAGAAATGCTCTGTTATTGGCTGTCACTCACGGACAGGGCTCATCATACCAGTGATCCTATTGGCCGGCTGCTCTCCAGTATCTCCCATTGGACTGATTCCCCTGACATCATCAGTGACAGGGAGTTTCTAATTTATTTTATGCAATGTTCCCTTATGTACTGTTGCATTGGAATGTTGCCCCCTGATTATCCACTGTTGCTTACGGTAAATTTGATTATATGTACAGCCCTCGTAAGCTTTGTCGATTACTGCAATTGTTTTATTTTTAAGCCTGTTCGTTTCACCTATGGTTGAATTCTGCAACCTTAACTCAGTTTTTTAGATCTGTATCTTCATAGACTGTCTTTGGTTTTGTTATCCTGTTTTTTCCCTTTCCCTTGTTACACTGTATTTTCCACACCTTTTGTTAAAATGTGAACCGGCATGATGTTTCTGACCAATGCCGGTATATAAAAGCAGTTAAATAATAATAATTATATATATATATAATATATATTCCTATAATTCACAGCCCCATTGGCCTCCTCTTCCCATTTCTATTTCCTTTCCACTGAAACCCCCTCTCCCCATGACACCCCCCCTCAATAAAGGCAGGGGCAGTCCTTAGTATAAGGGGCGGGGTCTGTGTCACTCCCTGCATGCGCTCCTGCGGCAGGAAGTGCAGTAATTGCCCCGTGCGGCAGGAGGGAGCGGGGCTGGCACTGGGGTCTGCACTGGGAGAAGCTGCACCGGCCACGCAGGCGGGAAGGAGAGGCAGAGAGTGGAAAGAGCGGGGCCAGCACAGAGCAAGGGGCAGAGGAGAGGGAAGGCTGCAGGGGGGCAGATTCACAGCTGGGAAGGGGGAGGGGAGAGGGCTGTGGGATGCAGAGGTGGAGGGGGAGGTGAGGGAGGATGATTTCAGTTTGAAGGGGAGTGAGGGATGGGGGATGGAGGGACGGTGATAGTGATGGAGGAAGAGCCAGGGGAGCTCAGGAGGCTGCTTCACAGCTGAGAGGGGAAGGGGAGAGGGCAGGGGGATGCAGAGGGGGAGAGGGAGGAGAGGGAGGATGATTGCAGACAGAAGGTGGGTGAGGGGCAGGGAATGGAGGGACGGTGATAGTGATGGAGAAAGAGCCAGGGGAGCTCAGGAGGCTGTAGGGGCAGCAGCTTCACAGCTGAGAGGGGGAAAGGGAGGGGAAGGCTGAGGCTGGAGGAGACCCTGTAGCAGCTCTCATTCATAGCCGGGATCATTTGTATAATTAGTTATATCAGAGGCAGTTACCTGCATATCTGCCACATCCCATCCACCACTCTGAATTAAAACAAAGAGAAACACAGATCAGAGGTCAGAGAAGAGAAATAAATACAGTGCCAGGCAGAAATATATTTATCAGACTGTGAATAAAACTTACCCAGTCCTGCAGGGGGGAAAGAAACAGTAAGAAATAGAGAAATGTTAGAGCTTCCAGTTTATAAAACGTCCATCAGAGAACTTGTGACATTTCCTCTGTTATAAAGAAAGAACTTGGCATTTTATATGCGCTAGAATAGAATCATAAACAGATATTTATACAAATGATAATTCTCTGTTTTTATGTTCATCAGACGTATCACAGAAATCCCAGACAAATTCACGCTGTCTTCTTATTGTTATTTGACAGATAATTCAGAATTGTCAGAGGTTCCTCTTTGGGATTTTACTGATTTCTGAGCCAGGAAGTTGTTTCAAAACTAATTCTAAGAACATAAGAAAATGCCATACTGGGTCAGACCAAGGGTCCATCAAGCCCAGCATCCTGTTTCCAACAGTGGCCAATCCAGGCCATAAGAACCTGGCAAGTACCCAAAAACTAAGTCTATTCCATGTAACCATTGCTAATGGCAGTGGCTATTCTCTAAGTGAACTTAAAAGCAGGTAATGGACTTCTCCTCCAAGAACTTATCCAATCCTTTTTTAAACACAGCTATACTAAATGCACTAACCACATCCTCTGGCAACAAATTCCAGAGTTTAATTGTGCGTTGAGTAAAAAAGAACTTTCTCCGATTAGTTTTAAATATGCCCCATGCTAACTTCATGGAGTGCCCCCTAATCTATTATCCGAAAGAGTAAATAACCTATTCACATCTACCCGTTCTAGACCTCTCATGATTTTAAACACCTCTATCATATCCCCCCTCAGTCGTCTCTTCTCCAAGCTGAAAAGTCCTAACCTCTTTAGTCTTTCCTCATAGGGGAGCTGTTCCATTCTCCTTATCATTTTGGTTGCCCTTCTCTGTACCTTCTCCATCGCAATTATATCTTTTTTGAGATGCGGCGACCAGAATTGTACACAGTATTCAAGGTGCGGTCTCACCATGGAGCGATACAGAGGCATTATGACATTTTCCGTTCTATTAACCATTCCCTTTCTAATAATTCCCAACATTCTGTTTGCTTTTTTGACTGCCGCAGCACACTGAGCCGACGATTTCAATGTGTTATCCACTATGACACCTAGATCTCTTTCTTGGGTTGTAGCACCTAATATGGAACCTAACATTGTGTAACTATAGCACGGGTTATTTTTCCCTATATGCATCACCTTGCACTTATCTGCATTTTGTCTCCTGTTCTAAGGCTGATGCTGAGGATACAATCAGGATAAAATTGTTGGGACTTCTCAAGGTAATTATCAAAGACATTTCTAGTGGTAAAAAATCATTAATTGTGTCCCCTGAATATGGCTGAAGGAACAAGGGCTGAGTAGAGAGGTTTCCAGGAAGAGGTGTTAAAGGTGCACCTGTTGAGTGAAGGTGTTCCCAGGGTGTGGGTAATAAAGTAGCACACATTGACTGGAAGCATTGCTGGGGGGAGGGTGCTAAAGATGCATGCAGTGAATGGAGATGTTCCCAGGGGGAGGGTGCTAAAGATGCATGCAGTGAGTGGAGATGTTCCCAGGGGGAGGGTGCTAAAGATGCATGCAGTGAGTGGAGATGTTTCTGGGGGGAGGGTGCTAAAGATGCATGCAGTGAGTGGAGATGTTTCTGGGGGGAGGGTGGTAAAGATGCATGCAGCGAGTGGAGATGTTCCCGGGGAGGTTGCTAAAGATGCATGCAGTGAGTGGAGATGTTCCCGGGGGGAGGGTGCTAAAGATGCATGCAGTGAGTGGAGATATTTCTGGGGGGAGGGTGGTAAAGATGCATGCAGCGAGTGCAGATGTTCCCGGGGAGGTTGCTAAAGATGCATGCAGTGAGTGGAGATGTTCCCGAGGAGGTTGCTAAAGATGCATGCAGTGAGTGGCGATGTTCCCGGGGGGAGGGTGCTAAAGATGCTTGCAGTGAGTGGAGATGTTCCCAGGGGAAGGTGCTAAAGATGCATGCAGTGAGTGGGGATGTTCCCGGGGGAGGGTGCTAAAGATGCATGCAGTGAGTGGAGATGTTCCCAGGGGGAGGGTGCTAAAGATGCATGCAGTGAGTGGAGATGTTCCCGGGGGGAGGGTGCTAAAGATGCAAGCAGTGAGTGAAGATGTTCCCAGGAGGAGGGTGCTAAAGATGCATGCAGTGAGTGGAGATGTTCCCGGGGATAGGATGCTAAATATACATGCAGTGAGTGGAGATGTTCCCTGAGGGACAATCCTAAAGATGCATGCAGTGAGTAGAGATGTTCCCTGGGGGAGGGTGCTAAGGATGCATGCAGTGAGTGGAGATTTTCCTGGGTGAGAGTGGTAAAGATGCATGCAGTGAGTGGAGATGTTCCCTGGGTGAGAGTGGTAAAGATGCATGCAGTGAGTGGAGAAGTTCCCAGGGGGAGGGTGGTAAAGATGCATGCAGTGAGTTCAGATGTTCCCTTGGGGAGGGTGCTAAAGATGCATGCAGTGAATGGAGATGTTCCCAGGGTGGAGGGTGCTAAGGATGCATGCAGTGAGTGAAGATGTTCCCGGGGGGGGGGGGTGCTAAAGATTCATGCAGTGAGTTGAGATGTTCCCTGGAGGAGGATGTTAAAGATGCATGCAGTGAGTGGAGATATTCCCGGGGGGAGGGTGGTAAAGATGCATGCAGTGAGTGGAGATGTTCCCTTGGGGAGGGTGCTAAAGATGCATGCAGTGAGTGGAGCTGTTCCCGGGAAGAGGATGCTAAAGATGCATGCAGTGAGTAGAAATGTTCCCTGGGGGAGGATGTTAAAGATGCATGCAGTGACTGGAGATGTTCCCGGGGGGAGGGTGCTACAGATGCGAGCAGTGAATGGAGAAGTTCCCGGGGGGACGGTGCTAAAGATGCATGCAGTGAGTGAAGATGTTACCAGGGGGAGGGTGCTAAAGATGCATGCAGTGAGTAGAGATGTTCCCTGGGGGAGGGTGCTAAAGATGCATGCAGTGAGTGGAGATGTTCCCAGGAGAGGGTGATGAAGATGCAGGCAGTGAGTGGAGATGTTCCCTGGGGGAGGATGCTAAAGATGCATGCAGTGAGTGGAGATGTTCCTGGGGAGAGGGTGCTAAAGATGCATACAGTGAGTGGAGATGTTCCTGGGGGTAAGGTGCTAAATATGCATGCAGTGAGTGGAGATGTTCCTGGGGGAGGGTGCTATAGATTCATGCATTGAGTAGAGATGTTTCTTGGGGGGGGTGCTAAAGATGCATGCAGTGAGTGGAGATGTTTCTGGGGGGAGGGTGCTAAAGATGCATGAAGTGAGTGGACATGTTCCTGGGGGTAAGATGCTAAATATGCATGCAGTGAGTGGACATGTTCCTGGGGGAGTGTGCTAAAGATGCATGCAGTTAGTGGAGATGTTCCCGGGAGGAGGGTGGTAACGATATATGCAGTGAGTGGAGATATTCCCGGGGGGAGGGTGGTAAAGATGCATGCAGTGAGTGGAGATGTTCCAGGGGGGAGGGTGCTAAAGATGCATGCAGTGAGTGGATATGTTCCCGGGGGGAGGGTGGTAACGATACATGCAGTGAGTGGAGATATTCCCGGGGAGAGGGTGGTAAAGATGCATGCAGTGAGTGGAGATGTTCCCGGGGGGAGGGTGCTAAAGATGCATGCAGTGAGTGGAGATGTTCTCGGGGGGAGAGTGCTAAAGATGCATCAGTCAGTGGAGATCTTCCCGGGGGGAGGGTGCTAAAGATGCATACAGTGAGTGGAGATGTTCCCGGGGGGAGGATGCTAAAGATGTATGCAGTGAGTGGAGTTGTTCCCAGGGGGAGGGTGCTAAAGATGCATGCAGTGAATGGAGATGTTCCCGGGGGGAGGGTGCTAAAGATGCATGCAGTGAGTGGAGTTGTTCCCAGGGGGAGGGTGCTAAAGATGCACGCAGTGAGTGGAGATGTTCCCTGGGGGAGGGTGCTAAAGATGCATGCAGTGAGTGGAGATGTCCCCGGGGGGAGGATGCTAAAGATGCATGCAGTGAGTGGAGATGTTCCAGGGGAGGGTGCTAAAGATTCATGCATTGAGTAGAGATGTTTCTTGGGGGGGGGGGGGGTGCTAAAGATGCATGCAGTGAGTGGAGATGTTTCTGGGGGGAGGATGCTAAAGATGCATGCAGTGAGTGGAGATGTCCCCGGGGAGAGGATGCTAAAGATGCATGCAGTGAGTGGAGATGTTTCCGGGGGGAGGGTGCTAAAGATGCCTGCAGTGAGTGGAGATGTTCCCTGGGGGTGGGGGTGCTAAAGATGCATGCAGTGAGTGGAGATGTTCCAGGGGGGAGGGTGCTAAAGATGCATGCAGTGAGTGGAGATGTTCCCGGGGGGAGGGTGGTAACGATACATGCAGTGAGTGGAGATATTCCCGGGGGGAGGGTGGTAAAGATGCATGCAGTGAGTGGAGATGTTCCCGGGGGGAGGGTGCTAAAGATGCATGCAGTGAGTGGAGATGTTCTCGGGGGGAGAGTGCTAAAGATGCATCAGTCAGTGGGGATGTTCCCGGTGGGAGGGTGCTAAAGATGCATACAGTGAGTAGAGATGTTCCCGGGGGGAGGATGCTAAAGATGTATGCAGTGAGTGGAGATATTCCTGGGGGGAGGGTGGAAAAGATGCATGCAGTGAGTGGAGATGTTCCCGGGGGGAGGGTGCTAAAGATGCATGCAGTGAGTGGAGATGTTCTCGGGGGGAGAGTGCTAAAGATGCATCAGTCAATGGAGAGGTTCCTGGGGGAGGGTGCTAAAGATGCATGCAGTGAGTGGAGATGTTCCTTGGGAGGGTCCTAAAGATGCATGCAGTGAGTGGAGATGTTCCTGGGGAGGGTCCTAAAGATGCATGCAGTGAGTGGAGATGTTACCGGGGGGAGGGTGCTAAAGATGCATGCAGTGAGTGGAGATGTTTCCGGGGGGGAGGGTTCTAAAGATGCATGCAGTGAGTGGAGATGTTCCTGGGGAGAGGATGCTAAAGAGGCATGCAGTGACTGGTGATGTTTCCGGGGGGGAGGGTGCTAAATATGCATGCAGTGAGTGGAGATGTCCCCAGGGGGAGGATGCTAAAGATGCATGCAGTGAGTGGAGATGTTCCTGGGGAGGGTCCTAAAGATGCATGCAGTGAGTGCAGATGTTCCCGGGGGGAGGTTGCTAAAGATGCATGCAGTGAGTGGAGATGTTTCCGGGGGGAGGGTGCTAAAGATGCCTGCAGTGAGTGGAGATGTTCCCTGGGGGGGTGCTAAAGATTCATGCAGTGAGTGGAGATGTTCCAAGGGGGAGGGTGCTAAAGATGCATGCAGTGAGTGGAGATATTCCCGGGGGGAGGGTGCTAAAGATGCATGCAGTGAGTGGAGATGTTCCCGGGGGGAGGGTACTAAAGATGCATGCAGTGAGTGGAGATGTTCCTGGGGGGAGGGTGCTAAATATGCATGCAGTGAGTGGAGATGTTCCTGGGGGAGGGTGCTAAAGATGCATGCAGTGAGTGGAGATGTTCCTGGGGGGAGGGTGCTAAATATGCATGCAGTGAGTGGAGATGTTCCTGGGGGAGGGTACTAAAGATGCATGCAGTGAGTGGAGACATTCCCGGGAAGAGGATGCTAAAGATGCATGCAGTGAGTGGAGATGTTCTTGGGGGAGGGTGCTAAAGATGAATGCAGTGCATGGAGGCATTTCTGGGGGTTGTTAATATGTTAAATGGAGCATTCTCATGGTAGGGAGCTGGATGTTCAGGTCAGAGGAGGAAGAGTACACAGTTAGATGAATTTCCAAATATTCACATGCATTTTTTGCAGCAAAACCTGCTGAGGAGGAAGGGGGTTGGGGGCGATCATGGACAGACCACAGGGGGAGTGGAAAGGATCTGAGTGACAGATGGACTGAGCTGCTCTCTCTGTTGGTAAAACACAATATTCACAGTAAAGTGAGGACTTATCTGTATATAAAGTTAAATATTACATGGGGGTCATATTCAGTAGGAAGTGAGTGACAGATGGACTGAGCTGCTCTCTCTGTTGGTAAAACAATATTCACAGTAAAGTGAGGACTTATCTGTATATAAAGTTAAATATTACATGGGGGTCATATTCAGTAGGAAGTGAGTGACAGATGGACTGAGCTGCTCTCTCTGTTGGTAAAACACAATATTCACAGTAAAAAGAGGACTTATCTGTATATAAAGTTAAATATTACATGGGGGTCATATTCAGGAGGAGGTGAGTGACAGATGGACTGAGCTGCTCTCTCTGTTGGTAAAACACAATATTCACAGTAAAGTGATGACTTATCTCTATATAAAGTTAAATATTACATGGGGGTCATATTCAGTAGGAAGTGAGGGACAGATGGACTGAGCTGCTCTCTCTGTTGGTAAAACACAATATTCACAGTAAAGTGAAGACTTATCTGTATATAAAGTTAAATATTACATGGGGGTCATATTCAGTAGGAAGTGAGGGACAGATGGACTGAGCTGCTCTCTCTGTTGGTAAAACACAATAATCACAGTAAAGTGAGGACTTATCTGTATATAAAGTTAAATATTACATGGGGGTCATATTCAGTAGGAAGTGAGTGACAGATGGACTGAGCTGCTCTCTCTGATGGTAAAACACAATATTCACAGTAAAGTGATGACTTATCTGTATATAAAGTTAAATATTACATGGGGGTCATATTCAGTAGGAAGTGAGTGACAGATGGACTGAGCTGCTCTCTCTGTTGGTAAAACACAATATTCACAGTAAAGTGAGGACTTATCTGTATATAAAGTTAAATATTACATGGGGGTCATATTCAGTAGGAAGTGAGTGACAGATGGACTGAGCTGCTCTCTATGTTGGTAAAACACAATATTCACAGTAAAGTGAGGACTTATCTGTATATAAAGTTAAATATTACATGGGGTCATATTCAGTAGGAAGTGAGTGACAGATGGACTGAGCTGCTCTCTCTGTTGGTAAAACACAATATTCACAGTAAAGTGAGGACTTATCTGTATATAAAGTTAAATATTACATGGGGTCATATTCAGTAGGAAGTGAGTGACAGATGGACTGAGCTGCTCTCTCTGTTGGTAAAACACAATATTCACAGTAAAGTGATGACTTATCTGTATATAAAGTTAAATATTACATGGGGTCATATTCAGTAGGAAGTGAGTGACAGATGGACTGAGCTGCTCTCTCTGTTGGTAAAACACAATATTCACAGTAAAGGGATGACTTATCTGTATATAAAGTTAAATATTACATGGGGGTCATATTCAGTAGGAAGTGAGTGACAGATGGACTGAGCTGCTCTCTCTGTTGGTAAAACACAATATTCACAGTAAAGTGAGGACTTATCTATATATAAAGTTAAATATTACATGGGGGTCATATTCAGCAGGCAGGTTACTGGACATTTTATCATGTAAAGTTAGCGGGATAACTTGTGCTGTATGATTAGTGGGATAAATGTTCCTCTGAATCTACTTCCCTAAATCTGAGGGCTGCTTACGCTTCCAGCGCTCGTCGTAGCAGAAAAGTCCTGGAAGCACCGTAAGCATATAAGAGGTTCCCTCACCCCCAGCAGGGTTTCTGCTGCCCCGGGGGAGGGGGAGGGTTTTGTGAGAGGGGGTGGGGAGAGGGGCTGCAAGGATCTGAGATCCCCCCTGGCACATTTTACTCTATGGGAGGGGGCTTGGCGGGGGTTAGGGGGTTTGCAGGGCTCAGATTTTGAATATTGACCTGTACACTTCTATATATTTCTTTATAACAAAAACAAATTCCCTTCACCTTATACATAACTGAGAGTAGGAGAGTGTAAATGATATTTATTATTTCCATAAGAACATAAGAAGTGCCCTGCTGGGTCAGACGAGGTCCATCGAGCCCAGCATCCTGTCTGACAGTGCCAGTCTGGGGCACCAGTACCCGGCAGACCCCCAATAGTTGATCCATTTCTTGTATCTCACTCCCAGGGATAAGCGCCGGCTTTCCTGAGTCCACCTGGCTAATAACTCTTTATGGACTTTTCCTTCAGGGGCTTCTCCAATCCTCTTCTGATCCCCCCATGCTACGTCCCTTAACCATGTCCTCCTGCAACAGATTCCATCACTTGATTGTGCTGCGAGTGGAAAATACTTCCTATGATTGGAATTAAATCTGCCGCTTGCTACTATCATGGATGTCCCCTAGTCCTATTGTTACTGAGAGGGTAAATAACCGTTCCCTATTTACCCGTTCCACCCCACTCATGATTTATAAATCCCAATCATATCCCCTTCTCTATCTTCTCTTCCTCCACAAGTCCCTCTGTAGAATATACTGAGAGAACTCAGAGATTTACATCTAAAATGTGTTGCATAGGGCAGGCTTTGGCAAATGTAAGGGAAAGAATAAATAAGAGATCGGGGAAGACAGGAGAGAACGGGATCAGGACCACAAACAGAGGAAGGGGAAGGGGAAGAGAGGAGCAATCTCTCATCTGTACAGACAGATTGCAGATCTGCATCTGAGAAACTCCACATTCTGACTGCTAATGATTTAATGCAAACAAATAAAGCAAAAGTAAAAGAGAGAGATTCTTCTACCTCCAAAGCTTGTGATCACTTTCTTCAGTTGCTGAGGGTATCTCAGTGGGAAATCCAATCTCAGGTCAGTAGAAACAGCCTCTGGTTTTGGAAACTCTGCATTCTGATACCTACAGGTAAGAGAGTCACTGGGATTATTCTGGGAGATGTTCAACCCCAGGAGATAGACATGGGACAGGAGGAGAGAATGAGATATAACTACAGGTAAGAGAGTCACTGGGATTATTCTGGGAGATGTTCACCCCCAGGAGATAGACATGGGACAGGAGGAGAGAATGAGATATAACTACAGGTAAGAGAGTCACTGGGATTATTCTGGGAGATGTTCACCCCCAGGAGATAGAGATGGGATAGGAGGAGAGAATGAGATATAACTACAGGTAAGAGAGTCACTGGGATTATTCTGGGAGATGTTCAACCCCAGGAGATAGACATGGGACAGGAGGAGAGAATGAGATATAACTACAGGTAAGAGAGTCACTGGGATTATTCTGGGAGATGTTCAACCCCAGGAGATAGACATGGGACAGGAGGAGAGAATGAGATATAACTACAGGTAAGAGAGTCACTGGGATTATTCTGGGAGAGGTTCAACCCCAGGAGACAGACATGGGACAGGTGGAGAGAATGAGATATAACTACAGATAAGAGAGTCACTGGGCTTATTCTGGGAGGTGTTCAACCCCAGGGGATAGAGCTGGAACAGATGGGATCATCCTGATAATGCCCTGGTCTTCAACCCTGTGAGCTAGGATGGGAACGTTAGTGGAGGGAGGAGTGAACTATTCAGAACAGCTCCTCCACTGAGGTTGCTGGAATAGCGCCCACCCCCTGCTGCTTATAAAAGCGGCTGCATTAATTCTAGCTCTGGCATTCTGGATAAGAGTTAAAGAGAGTAGGAGTGTTTATCTGGAGTTGTTCCCCGGTTTGGGTTCTGGGTTACACAGCCTGAGCCATTACCCAAGTGGGAAGGGTTCAGGGCCTGCGTTGGTGCTGGTTCTACAAAAACATAAGACTTTGCCATACTGGGCCAGACCAAAGGTCCATCAAGTACCTGGCAGGATCCCAAGGGGTAGAGAGATTCCAAGCTGCTCATCCCAGTGAGAAGGGGATTCCTACAGCTCCACCTTAATAATGGTTTATGGACCTTTCCTCCAGGAACTTATCCAAACCAAATCCCACTTCTCCCTCCAGTTCACCAATCAATAAGATCCTTTGTTACCCCTCTTATCCCCTTCAATCTCCATCACCAAAAATATAAATTTCCAACCGCATAGAATAGATGAGAAAGTAACTTGTACCTGCTCAGGGTTTCCTTCACATCCTAGAGGAGAAACAAGACAGAGATTATTTCTACCTCCACCCTACAGATCATGAGCAGCTGTTATACACTTTAGGATATTCCACACTCAGATCTGTGCAATGACACAACTGCCTGTTTATAGAGCAAAGAAACTCCATGCAATGAAAGAGGATCCTCCTTCCTCCTTCTCACAGGCAGGGAGCAGTTTGATGAGGAGCAGGCATTGGGGGCTCCTAATCAGAGCTGCCTGGGAAGGAACAGGAGAGAGGCAGGGACTGAGGGGTTTTCTTATGAGAGCTCCCCTGCAAGATGTAAGGAGAGAGGCTGGGACTGAGGGGTTTTCTTATGAGAGCTCCCCTGGAAGATGTAAGGAGAGAGCCTGGGACTGAGGGATTTTCTTATGAGATCTCCTGAAAGGTGTAAGGAGAGAGGCTGGGACTGAGGGGTTTTCTTATGAGAGCTCCCCTGGAAGATGTAAGGAGAGAGGCTGGGGGTGAGGGCTTTTGTATGAGAGCTCCCCTGGAAGATGTAAGGAGAGAGGCTGGGACTGAGGGGTTTTCTTATGATAGCTCCCCTGGAAGATGTAAGGAGAGAGGCTGGGACTGAGGGGTTTTTCTTATGAGAGTTCCCCTGGAAGATGTAAGGAGAGAGGCTGGGACTGAGGGGTTTTCTTATGAGAGCTCCCCTGGAAGATGTAAGGAGAGAGGCTGGGACTGAGGGGTTTTCTTATGAGAGCTCCCCTGGAAGATGTAAGGACAGAGGCTGGGACTGAGGGCTTTTCTTATGAGAGCTCCCCTGGAAGATGTAAGGAGAGAAGCTGGGACTGAGGGGTTTTCTTATGAGAGCTCCCCTGGAAGATGTAAGGAGATAGCCTGGGACTGAGGGGTTTTCTTATGAGATCTCCTGAAAGGTGTAAGGAGAGAGGCTGGAACTGAGGGGTTTTCTTATGAGAGCTCCCCTGGAAGATGTAAGGAGAGAGGCTGGGACTGAGGGGTTTTCTTATGAGAGCTCCCCTGGAAGATATAAGGAGAGAGGCTGGGACTGAGGGGTTTTCTTATGAGAGCTCCCCTGGAAGATGTAAGGAGAGAGGCTGGGACTGAGGGGTTTTCTTATGAGAGTTCCCCTGGAAGATGTAAGGAGAGAGGCTGGGACTGAAGGCTTTTCTTATGAGAGCTCCCCTGGAAGATGTAAGGAGAGAGGCTGTGGCTGAGGGGTTTTCTTATGACAGCTCCCCGGAAGATGTAAGGAAAGAGCAAAGACTGAATGAGGCTC
>NW_021820526.1:14466-22490 GCF_901001135.1 Rhinatrema bivittatum | reverse complement strand
ACCTGAGCTAAAAAATTCTAACTTATCCCTATCAATTAAAAAGCAGAAAGAAAATACAAACAAAAAACACACTTTGAAATGTTTGTATGCTAATGCCAGAAGTCTAAGAAGTAAGATGGGAGAATTAGAATGTATAGCAGTGAATGATGACATAGGGCCTCATTTTCCAAAGAGTTACCGCGCGCGATACGGCTGTACCGCCTGCGCTACTTTCGCGAACCGCGATAACACGCATATATCGCGGTTCGCGAATGCAAATATGGAATAATGTATTCAGGGGGCGGAGTTGGGGCGGGGCAAATGTAAAGTAGGCAGGAGGTACGCGTGGCGCGAAACCCGCGGCGGTGTTAGCGCGACGTATCGCGTGGCGCGAACCTGCGGCGGTGTTAGCGCGGCTCCTAACGCGGCCAATAACTACAACCCTTTCAAATGCGATACAGTCTATCGCGGCGCACAGCGCGCAGCGCGCTACTAGCGCGTTGAACGAAAATTTGCCAAACCAATCCCCATAGACCTACAAATGTAGAGCTGGCCAATAAAAAGGCCTGTTCTTAGTAGGTGAATCTGCTCCACACATTCACAGTGTATGGGGCAGGTGCACGCCATGGCTGACCAGGCCCAACGCAGACGCAGACGCCAGGATGTTGGTCGACGTCGCCATCGTTACAGGCATAGGATCCATCTGCCACGAACCTCATTGCTGGGAATGCCAGAGGATGTAGTCATCAGCAGATATCGCCTCAGCACTCGTGCCATCATGGAACTATATGGAGACATACGAGGTGCCCTTGAGGCCCGAACCCGAAGGAGCCGTGCCATCCCCGGCCTGACCAAACTCTTGGCCGCCCTGCATTTCACAGCAAGTGGCTCCTTCCAATCCACGGTAGCTGTTGTGGGTGGCATGTCACAGAGCACCTTTTCCCGGTGTCTGCACCAGGTCATTGCAGCTGTTATGGACCGCATGCCTCGCTACATAGCATTCCCACGCAACAGACAGGACCTGATGGACCTCAAGCGTGGTTTCTATGCCGTTGCCCACTTTCCGAATGTCATTGGAGCTATTGACTGCACCCATGTGGCCATCGTTCCACCCCGTGAGACGGAGGCAGCCTACCGCAACAGGAAGCAGTTCCACTCCCTCAACGTGCAAGTGGTGTGTGATGCTGGAATGCGGATCCTCTCGGTGATGTCCAGATTCCCGGGGTCAGCGCACGATGCCTTCGTACTCAGGCAATCAGCTCTGTATCGCAAATTCGAAGATGGCCTGTATGGCGATGGTTGGCTTGTAGGTAAGATCCACGTTAACATACATATAACATTTTGCAAGGGTCATCTCTGTAATGGCACACAAAGGTGATGTAGACGCCTGTTGTGATGGAGTCACAGGTCCCCATCACAACAGACCTGAGTGGGACATTGTGTTACTGAAAGTGGCGTAATGGCTCAGGCACCCAACCATGTACCATTGGCTGCCAAGCACAAACTATGCAGTACGCCTGTATGTGGCATGGCTTGCTCACCTCACCGCACAGGTGGACAGCCTACACATATTGGGTGTAGCCATGGCTACTGGCAGTGTGCAAGATGAATTGAGACCTGTCATGTAAGAGCAGCTCACATCCACAGGTGTTAGTGAGCCCCTGACGTTCCTGAGACCTTGCATGAACATCTCTACTCAGTTGTGCACATTGAGGGGCAGCCAGTTGACACCATGTATGTTGTTGGGTAGGCATACCGACAGAGAAGGTGTACCTGAGCACATATGTCAGTACACAATGACTGGAGTGCATACTGCATATGATTTAACACAGGGATGTCAGGACAGTGGTGTAATGCACCAACCGCATACACAGAGCTGACATACATCTCACTGTTTAGGGGCCCTTCACGTGCTATAACGCCTAATAGCCACACACCAGCTGTGTGCCAAAGCAATCCTGACACCACACACATAAGGTGTAGGGAAACAGGAATGGGCTGCCTCGTGCCATCCGGTTCAACTGCATGTATTGAGCACATACATCCATGGGACAGAAACATAAGTATGTGTAATCTGTTCCCTATGTCATTGCTACAGGAGACGCAGCCTATGGATGCAGGCCCTGGCTGATGACCCCGATCCCCCAGCCTGCCACAGAACAACAGCTGGCCTATAATCGGTCCTTAACTGCTACCCGCATGGTCATCGAACGTACCATCGGCCTTTTGAAGAGCCGCTTCCGATGTTTGGACAAGAGTGGTGGAGCGCTACTGTATGCCCCCCCAAGGTTGCTCAAATAATCCTGCTTTGCTGTGTGTTCCATAATGTGGCTCTTCGCCATGGAATACCTGTGGCTATAGCTCCAGACCTCAGACCTGATCCCCCATGTGCGCGTGCACGACGGCATGACAACACACTCAGGGGCAGCCAGGTTCGGCAACACCTTATACAGACACACTTTTAAGGTGGCATGGGGCAGACCCCTGCCCCAGACGGCCTGTTTGCCCACCGATGGGTTAGGAAATAGGTTAGTGTGCAGAGCTCCTGTCAGTCTGCTACGTGCTTCACCTGCTATGTGTGTCCACCCAACAACTGTGTGGGGTGCTGGCCTGCCACAGAGGATGTAGGCCATAATAGGGTGGGGAAGCGCTGCCTCAAGCCTCTGCTGAGGTGCTGTATGTGTGATACCTATTCTGTGCCATTGGGCTAAGCACTTGCTACATACTCTGGGTTGCTGTGCAGTGCACTTCTGCCATCCAAGGTGTACCACACACCTGTGTCATTCCAGATATGGCACACATTATCTGATGGGTTACCAGCAACACAGTGCACCTCAGCAGCAAGGACGAGCTACCTGGCCATGCATGCTCCTGGAAGCAGCACACACACATGCTGTCAGACCCCTCATGATATAGATGGCCCCTGTTGGGACACACAGCCACCATTTAATGCAGGCCGGACATACTCCCGTCATGACATCTCACCTGAAGAAAGTGTCAGCAGTGCTGGCTGCACGGAGCTGTGGGCTGGGGCTACCCAGCCACCTTACGCATTTTGCCTACAAAGGTGATGGCCTGACTGTTGGCATGTGATGGGGAGGACAGCGTGTCAGGCAGGGAGAAACAATGGCTGACCCTATCATCTATGGAGACTCCAGACATGGCTGTTCATGCAGGCTTGGCCATAACTCCACTATTATTTAACTCCTAACAGTCAACACACCTCACCATAGATAGGACTATTAGCTACCTCTGACAATGTGATTATATATACTTATCGTGTTTTCCTTTTCATATGTTGCCTTCTTACTCCAAATTCCATATTCCGCTGTTACATGTAACAGCTTTTTCTGCACTATTGTTCAGGTGTAAGCTTATTTTGCACTCCTGTGTCATGTGAACCAGCATGATGAGACTATTGTCAGGAATGTTGGGATCTAACAAACTGAAATAATAATTACAATAAATAAAGGATTCCTCATACTGGAAGCATGTGTGGCTCATAAAGTATGTAGGATACAGTGGCCTGTCGCCCTCATACTGTACGGTATAATGGTACACAGGGCAGGAAGGTGACCGATTGGGCTGAGGATTGGTCTGCGCTCTGACCATAACCATGCCTCCCCCCCAGTCTGGCCACAAGATATGCCAACCTCCCCCCAGCTTGTGTGACTGGGACAGGTTGCTGTGTTGCCACTATCTGACAATGATGGTGCTGCCCACTGCAGCACCCCATACCAGGATGGCATCTCGGGGTACAGGTGGTACCTAGGCTCTGCATTACACACACCACCCCCCTCACCACCATCCACTCTTGCTTTGGCCCTCAAGCATGAGCCCATGCAGATGTACACCTGGAGCCTACAGGTACTGTACCTTATGAGGGTGCACCCGTCTGGCAGCACGTGAGCTGGCTGCACCCAGCGATGTCTTCCACAAGGGGATATAAGGAGGGCCAACGGTGCCATCAGCCCCTGCCATGGCTGGTCACAGTGTTCATATACCGCACACTTGGCCAAGCAAATGTGCATCCGTAACAATTGTGCTACCTGCTGCACCACAGTTGTATGGTCCTGGTTTCCACTAGCTGGGTATGCAGACGTTAAACAGGCTGCACGGTACATGCTGTATGTTCTGACATGGCTACCTGTTGTTAATGAGGTGGAATGTGTCAGTGAAGCAAGATGTGCCTAAGGGTGTTGAAAAACCATCACAGTGTTCAGTGTTGCACTTGGCCTCTGCCTCAGTGCATACACAGGCCACACAGTGCCATGGACATGGAGGCAACACCGTACACCATGTATGGCAAGCGTTCGACAGGTGACAGCTTCCTGATGTCCACGTACAGTGGAAAACCATCATTCATGGATTGTGTCCTCCATGGGTGCACCAACAGGGTCCTTAGTAATGCCATGAATACAGAACTGTGTGACCCAGTGATACAGATCTTCATTATAATCTACTGAATTAGAACAGGACAACAATCATTCACATGCTGCAGAACCCCAGTGTACCTCCCTCCCTACAGGTGTGCTGGTCAGTCAGACGGTGACAGCTAACCAATGTGGCACACACATCATCATCAGTAGAACATTACTGTTTCCACATGCTGAATGACCTGTGGCACTGCCTGACAGGCCATATGTGTAGGAGACCCCCTTTACCTTGCTTCCCAAGTATGTAGTGCACAGGAGCTGGTGCACAGTGGTGGTACCAGTACTGCTAACTGCGCTGTGTGCAGGCATATAGGGAATAAGGGCCACACATGGACCTACATGTCCCTCGCGTGACATAGATGCACCCATATTGGTACGTTGGGAGGGTAGGCGTCCCATCCACATGATGTCCCTCAAAAAAGGCTTGCAGGTACAGGAGCTTCACGACAGGGTTTGTGGCACAATGGGTGTGAGGTGCCTACATAACATGATGGTGACACAGGTCACACAGTCTGTGTAAATGTCTGCTGAAAATGATGTGTGAGCAACATTGTTACCTGTAACTGTCGCAACTGCACACCTGTAGGAAGGAAAGTCCACTGGGGTTCTGCAGCATGTGAATGATTGTTGTACTGTTGAGGGACAGTTATGTCTAACAAATATCTGTCACAACTGACCGACACCTGTGACTGCCCTGTACTGGTTAGCCAATCAACATGCCCTATCACCAAGGACAGTCCACCTTGGTGAGTGGCTGGCATATGTGTGTGTAGTGACCTAACATATGTGAAGACACTGTAGGACTCTGGACCACACAGTGTGGGCCATCAGATGGTGGGCCATGTCCACCATTGGAACAGGTAAGGGAGGAGCCATGCACACCCCACAGCTAGGAGATGGCACCAGAGGGATGTGTGCCACTATGGATGGGGACCCCTTGTTGCGATATCTGCACCTTTCAGACCACAAAATCCTACATGGGTGAGTAACAGTGACTGCACAACAGCAGTCACCACATCAGTGTGCACATGGACACCCGCTAAACACACTTAAGGGCTGTTAACCATGCCTTACACCGCTTGCACCCTGTACACAGCTATGGCGATTGTGCATTAATATTGTTCCCCTCTCCGTACAACTGACAGCCCACTTAGCTGGCTGCTGACAGTCTGTGCAACTGCTGTCATACACAGCATGCAGATAGCAACATTACCCTTCCCCTGCCACACTTGTCAGGGGCCCACAACCTTAATGCTAAAGCGTGCCTAGACGATGGTGTTCCTGGAACACAACCATGCTGCCATGGTGGGGATGTACAACGATGTATGGGATTGCACAGTACATGCTTAGCATGTACAGCTGGAAAGGCCTACACAGTATTGTATGCCAATGGTGCCTGGAAATGGAAAGTGTGCCTGCCTACCACTATCATGGATGTCGTGCATGCCAACCTCTCGGTCAGTCACCCAGCAGTGGTGAAAGCAATCGCCAGTTACCTGCAGAGGTGAGAGACTACCTAGGAGCCAACGTCGGCTAGTACCTTATCATCAGTTAACCTTACTTACGTGGTGTGGTAATGCCGAGATAGGTACAATACTGCACCCTGGTCAGATATCCATGTCTGGACTCCTCACCACATCAGTGCATGACATGAGCAGTCCTATTGCAATCCACAGCTGCCACCCCTTCCCCTTTCCTCACAGATCAGGAG
Organism: Rhinatrema bivittatum; assembly: GCF_901001135.1. Classification (NCBI taxonomy): domain Eukaryota; kingdom Metazoa; phylum Chordata; class Amphibia; order Gymnophiona; family Rhinatrematidae; genus Rhinatrema; species Rhinatrema bivittatum. Next base: position 16,364 of record NW_021820526.1, on the reverse strand, counting down.
TGCTGCCATACATCAGCACACTCCATTACTGTGCATTCCCTGTACTGAGGAACAATACCTCTACTGTTAGGGACATGTCTGGTACTGCCCTATGTTTAACTCTGTAAGGTATGTGAGAGAGATGCACAGGTAGCAATACTGACGTCAGGCAGGGGCCAGTTTGAACACTCAGTATTGGTGCAATGTGGGATACAACATGCAAGGTGTGGCGGGGGTACACCAACAGCACATTAGGAACATGACACGGACACAATAGGTGGCAGGTTAAACAGGATATTTATTCGTGACAACATTCAGCAGGGTATAGACAAGTATTATGGCAGCAGTAACAGCATACAATTTATGTTCCTAGATATTCATGATCTGCAAGTACTAGATAGCTAATGGATCCAAAGTGATCCAATTCCGGACTACATCACTCCACCATCAGCAGTATTTACACATATGCAGGCAGTGGGTGTTATCAGTACAGGCAAAGCATGATTACCTAGGAACAGGAAGTGGCACCCCAATAGCTTGGATACTGTAATACATTGATTACCGCTGGTCAGTATACAATGAGTAGACAGGCATAGGCCCCAGGCAGTCCAAGTTGAAAGAGTGCACTGAAAGAGGACAGCCTGACAGGCCAGCCAGCAGAGTGAAAGTCCAGGCCCCAGGCAGTCCAAGTTGAAAGAGTGCACTGAAAGAGGACAGCCTGACAGGCCAGCCAGCAGAGTGAAAGTCCAGGCCCCAGGCAGTCCAAGTTGAAAGAGTGCACTGAAAGAGGACAGCCTGACAGGCCAGCCAGCAGAGTGAAAGTCCAGGCCCCAGGCAGTCCAAGTTGAAAGAGTGCACTGAAAGAGGACAGCCTGACAGGCCAGCCAGCAGACAAGGTACCCAGCGGTTCAGCATGTAGGCAGCAGGCAAACACATGACGGTTCAGGCTGGCTACAGCAGTGAGGGTAGGACAAGCAGCAGGAGGCCAGCAGCAGCAGGAGGCCCAGGAGGACACAGCAGCAGGAGGCCCAGGAGGACACAGCAGCAGGAGGCCCAGGAGCACAGGAGGCCCAGGAGGACACAGCAGCAGGAGGCCCAGGAGCAGCAGAGGCCCAGGAGAACAGCAGCAGGAGGCCCAGAGCAGCAGGAGGCCCAGGAGGACACAGCAGCAGGAGCCCAGGAGCAGCAGGAGGCCCAGGAGACCAGCAGGAGGCCCAGGAGGACACAGCAGCAGGAGGCCCAGAGCAGCAGGAGGCCCAGGAGGACACAGCAGAGGAGGCCCAGGAGCAGCAAGGCCCAGGAGGACACAGCAGCAGGGGGCCCAGAGCAGCAGGAGGCCCAGGAGGACACAGCAGCAGGAGGCCCAGGAGCAGCAGGAGGCCCAGGAGGACACAGCAGCAGGAGGCCCAGGAGGACACAGCAGCAGGAGGCCCAGGAGCAGCAGGAGGCCCAGGAGGACACAGCAGCAGGAGGCCCAGGAGGTCACAGCAGCACATGGCTTTTGGAGACATGAGGCACAGATCGCACCACACAACCAGCATTAACAGGCTTTCAGCAGACCAGTCATCCTACACACACTGCCAGAATGTGCAGCCCTTGAAACAGAAGGTGGCAGACAGCAGAGTGGCGCAGCGGATGGCGGTGGCAGACAGCAGAGTGGCGCAGCGGATGGGGTGGCAGACAGCAGAGTGGCGCAGCGGATGGCGGTGAGCCAGGTGAGCAGGTGGGTGGGGGCATTGCATGGTGCCCCCCCCCTCATCTCGACGGCACTGCCCCTCTGTGGGGAGCAGCCAGCGGGACATCCCTTCCATCTCGACGGCACTGCCCCTCTGTGGGGAGCAGCCAGCGGGACATCCCCTTCCATCTCGACGCACTGCCCCTCTGTGGGTGTGCATCACAGTGGTGGTTGGGTGTACCTG
>NW_021820526.1:0-14366 GCF_901001135.1 Rhinatrema bivittatum | reverse complement strand
TCCCCATCCCCATCCCCATCCCCATGTCCCACCATTTGAAAATAATTTTATATTAAAATTTGACACAATTTTATTTCTTCAAATACGACAAATTAATTTAATCTGACTGTCATAATGACAGCTAAATTATCTCCTCCATTCCTATTTAAGGGTTGGTTGGTGACTCTTTTTCACAGGTTCTATTAATTCCAATGCCCAACGCAAAATATTTTCTCCTGACTGCAGATATTTTCTCTTGCTTTTGATTTGCACAATATTTAGACTATAATATGATATTTTGATTGCAACTATTAAAGATGTCATTTTTATTTAAGATTTAAAATCACTTTTACTGTAATTAAAATGATTTACAATGTGGGAAGACTGTAGGTCAAGTATGACAAGCGTTTTTCCTCTGAGCACAAAATTGGATTATTCCCTTAGTACTTCTCTCCTAAAAAAGGGCTGAATGGACTATTTTGCAAGAAACCCGAGCCCCCTGCTGCTGGTTCACATCCTGAATCTAGAGATCTGCAGGTTTCAATGTGCTAAATTTGAAGTCTAGTGAACGGAGCAGGCAAAGGTGGAAGAACTCGTGGTTAATCTCTCCCAGGACCAGTGTTAGATGGGAAAGAAGAAAGAGAAGCAGCTCTTCTGAATGCATAAAATCACACTTTGGCACCACTGCCACGTGCCAGTTTCAGGCAAATAATAGGCAAATAAGAAAAATGTATCCTGTCGCAAGTTAAACAAAATTGCAGGTTGCTTGAGGGCATGATGGTTGTTTCTACTGCGGTGAATTTAATAAAATAATCTAACAGTTGCATGAATAGATTGCAACATCAGTATGAAAACAAAGCAATGCTTGGATTTTGTAAAGTAAATCCCTAAATTTTAGGATGTGTCATACTTGCTGGATTTTATTATGAGTTTTTTGGAATTTTGATAACTTTTTCTATAGATTTGAAAGTACATTTTTTATTGCAGACATTTTTCTCTCTTTTCCTATTATGATGGTAGCTTTGAAACAGCCCCATGGGCGCATGTGTGCACGCATTTGCAGGCTCGTGTCCAGGGACGCGGCCTATTTTATAACACACGTGTGTATATACGCACATGATATAAAATAGGTTGAACATGTGCACGCAATTTTAAGTAGGCGGGTGCCTATGCGTGCAAATGGGGGGGATTTTAGTAGACACACGTGCCGACGCAATTACCAGTTTTCCCAGTTCATTCCCTGTTAGCCCAGTCAAAGGGTAGGATTTCCAAACCTCCCTTGTTACCCTGTTAACTCCAACCTTTAAAATATCACTCATCTCTTTACGTTTTTTGTTTTCTGACTTACATGACATCTATATTTATTTATTTATTTATTTATTTATTATTTTTATATACTGACATTCGATCTCAATTGTGATATCACACCGGATTACAATCAGGTACTGTAGGTATTCCTCTATCCCCAGAGGGCTTATAATCTAAGTTTTTGTACCTGAGGCAATGGAGGGTAAAGTGACTTGCCCAAGGTCACAAGGAGCAGAAGTACAGTTACGTAGTAAGGGACCATGGTGCGTGCTTGTGGGCATACGTGTTTACACGCTGGTTTCATTGAGAAATCCAGGAATGCCCATGCTCTGCCCCTTTTTTAGAAAAGAAAATGTGTGCATTTAGAGGGAGATACATGCGTATGCGGGTACCTTTTAAAATCTGCTCAGCACACACCGGCCTGCCGTGTGTTATCCCATTTTTTTGTGTGCGCTGGGCTTTTAAAATTCACTTTTAAGGTTTTTTTCTTGCAGGTAACTCTCTCTCTCTCTTTCTCTCTCTTTCCCCCTCCCCCAACCCCAAAAAGCCCAAAATAGAATTTGTGAAAAATTGCATTATGGGTATAACACATGATATCACACAGCTTAATGCCTTTGAACAAAATATATTTATGGCTTTGAAAAGCCAGCCCACTTTTGCAGAAATCCCCTCTCCTTTAAACATTTGCATCATGTTATGGTGCTTGCAATAAGGCCATAACGCATTTTAAAAAATGATGTGGACAGGCGATTGATCTTGTGCATTTTAGGAAAACTTTCTCAGTGAAATGGAAAACCTCCTGTAAGGTTCATTAAGTTCTGCTAAATCTTTGAGATCTTTGTCATAGACAATAATGTTAAATTTTGTAATGTTATGCTCAGGCTTGTGAACCCTTGGACCGACGGGAGGATGGTATACCTTGCGGAAGATCCGTAGGTTCTCTCGTTGGGTGGCGAGGCAGAGCGAGGCAGAGCAGAAGACCCTCAGCACTGAAGACCGAGGTGACTGCGGAGGCAGGTGAAGAGATGAGAAGAGGACCTGTGTCTTTGCCACTGGAAGTCTGTGGTCCCCCCAGGAGGCCCATAGGGACCCAGACCGCTGGGACTTAGGTGGACCTTTGAGAGCTCAAGGTATCGGTGCAACGGCTGAATAGAGCTTTGCCCTGGAAGCCCGCGGTCCCCCCAGGAGGAGCCCGTAGAGACCCGGACCGCTGGGACTTAGGCGGGCCCTTGGAGATGGTAGTCCAGAAGAAGTCCAAGTGCCAGAGGGTCGTCACTTACCAGTCCAAGGTCACGCACCGAGGGATCATCACTTGCCAGTCTGAAGTCACATACCAGAGAATCACCGCTTGCCAATCTGAAGTCTGGAACCGGGAACACCAAGATGTAACAGGAACAAGGATCCAAAGCACAAGGAACTCACCGAAGCAAGCAGACTAGACAGCGCTGGAGAGCGTTGCCAAGTCAGTGAATGAGCAGAGGAAGCCTCCCTTTATACTTCCCCTGCTTAGGCTGATCAGGAACAGGTGAAGCTGGTTAAAAGGATCAGGTCCCTTTAAATCTGTGAAGGAGGCGCGGCCTCGTGCCTAAGGATGGTGGAGGCCATCTTTGATTTCCCCCATGGAGGAGATACGCTGCTGGACGCCGCGAGGGGGGAGCAGGGACGGCTCCCCCTGCAGCGAGCAGCACCGAGGGTCGTGCTGGAGCAACGGCCTGAAGTCAGTGCCCTCCCCCGGGGCTCCCGCGGTGGGGAACCGCCACGGGCAAGGTAGGGGGTCACGGCAGCGGAGCACACATGTAAACCAGAATTCTGTGATATTTAACTAAAAATGAATTACATTTTAGGGAAATTTTGCACAATACCTATAAAACGCAAAACTGAAAATTGTATTTGTTTCACACATTTCTGTTATAACCCTTGATCTGGTCCATTGGGTCACTGAGCTCTGTGAGTTTTCTAGAAAGAAGGAAAGAACTAAAGAAAATTAAGAGGTAAGATGCCCAAGGCCCTACCAGATTAGGCTTCTTGCCCTCTGTGAACATTAGAATGAGAGATTAGAGGTGTACATTTGTTTTTAATGAAATGCAATCCAACAAACAAATGGTCATAAGAACATAAGAAATTGCCATGCTGGGTCAGACCAAGGGTCCATCAAGCCCAGCATCCTGTTTCCAACAGAGGCCAATCCAGGTCACAAGAACCTGGCAAGTACCCAAACACTAAGAAGAACCCATGCTACTGATGCAATTAATAGCAGTGGCTATTCCCTAAGTAAACTTAATTAATAGCAGGTAATGGACTTCTCCTCCAAGAACTTATCCAAACCTTTTTGAACCCAGCTACACTAACTGCACTAACCACCTTCTCTGGCAACAAATTCCAGAGCTTTATTGTGCGTTGAGTGAAACAGAATTTTCTCCGATTAGTCTTAGATGTGTTACTTGCTAACTTCATGGAATGCCCCCTAGTCCTTCTATTATTCGAAAGTGTAAATAACCAATTCACATCTACTCATTCAAGAAGACCTCTCATGATTTTAAACACCTCCTATCATATCCTCCCTCAGCCGTCTCTTCTCCAAGCTGAACAGCCCTAACCTCTTCAGCCTTTCCTGATAGGGGAGCTGTTCCATCCCTTTTATCTATTTTGGTCTATTTCATCTTTTAATGGGATTCCTGAACCCCCCCCCCCCCCCCGAAATTTCATGGAAATTGGTTTTTCATTTTACTGCCACTAACAGCACTTACTGCACAGTAACTCTGTATTACAGTGCACTAACAACTGATAGTGTGCAGTAATTCCCTTTAGTGCTCAGTAACTCTGTATTACGGTGCACTAACAAGTACATACTGCACAGTAATTAGCACAAATTTAGATGCTTATGCACCTAGATAAGTGCTCAACTGGGCATGAATCTGGATGCTTGTGCATGCAGAAAGGCGCCTAACTAATCACAAATCTTTGCTGCTTGGGGCACCAATATAGGCACTCTATTGGCCACCAGTTGGGCCACTTAGGTGCAGCTGGATATGGGTGCTCAGTCTGGCGCAAATCTGGACAATTGGGTGCCCAGAAATGCCCCTAGGTATTTGCCCATCTGGATGCTTGTGAACACGTATGCATGTTCAGTAAAAACATGACCCTGGAATGTATTTTCTATTTTTTATTATTTTGAATAACTCTTATTATGGCACACTAACAACTGTTAGTGCATAGTAATTCCCATTCACTGTACAGCAATTCCTGTTAGTGCACAGGAACTCTCTATTATGGTGCACAGTAACAGAAAATTTTACTAAATTTTACTAAATTGACCAGTTCGTTGGCAACAGGTATGAATCTGTATTCCTACTGGCTGTCTCCTTGTTAATTATTTCTGTTACCAAGGTTCCCAACGAGGTGGTGTTTATTGAGGGATGGGGTAGCATGACCTGCTGATTAAGACCTGCCCCTAAAGTTTTTAGTGCTCACTAATTCCTAGTTAGTGCGCACGACCGGGAGTTAGTGCACACTAAGGAACACTAATGAGCATGCTCAATGTAGTGCACACTAAATTCGTTAGTGCGTACTAAGTCCGAATTTGAAAAACAACAAAATAATACCATCGACTCATTTTACCCATGAAATGGCCCTAAAACAAAATGACCCTAAAACTGAAAAGAAAAAAAAAATGCTGCGCTTCCCTATGAGAGATGTAGGTCCTTGTAGGATACTGAGCTGTTAAGTAGAAGGTTGTGGATTGGTTTGCGAATAATGAAAAGCATTAAACCTCATTGACTTCTGTGTGCTCAATGTTCTCTTGGTAATGTATTATTTTGGTGTGGACGGTGCAGGTAAAACAATGAAATGTGTCGTTTTTTGGGGATCTGGGAACTCATAGGTATTTTATTTATTTATTTAACATCTTTTTATACCATCATTATTTACCATCACAACACGGTTTACAAGAAGGCATATATAGTAACATAAAGTATATAGATCAGAAAAAACATTATAGAAGTGCCAGAAAAGTGATTCAGTTGCAATGTGTATTCTAATATATAATTATATGGTGAGTTTGTTTGACTTGTCCTTTCGCTAGAAAATGTAGAAACAAAAACAAGAAACAATTTTGTGAGGCTAACTGTGAAGGATAATGTTCCAGAAAGTCCTACCAAGTTGAGGCTTGGTTTTACTGCCACCATTTTTGCTTTGTTCACCCTTCATTTTGACTTAGGATGCTAATGCCATTTTTGGTGTCAGTTTGACACTTGACGTTGCCATCAGTGTTCATGGCACTTTGCTGGTAACTGGTAACCTCTTGTAGAGCCTTGGAGTGTTAATCCCACACTTGATCTCTTCTTGGTTGGTATACTGTGGTGATTTGCATCCAGCACAAACATTTGAAAAAAGTCAATAAAAGACAACAGGATTCACTAGAGGGCATAGCTGCATCTATTCATTTGATAGGTCTCCCTTTCCTTGAACACAAGCCAGGTTAGCACATGCCACATAGATTTTAAAACTTGCCCACATATATGTCCTATTATGTGTTCAAAAATATTTTTTAAAAAAGGGGTGAGATGTGGGCATGATCTGGGCATGACAAGGGTGTTCCTGGATTTCTCAATGAAACCAGTGCATAAATACTTACACCACACAAGCATGCACCAGGGTCCCCTGCTGCTTAACTTGACCTTCTATGGATGATAGGTAAGTCAGAAAACAAAAGTAACACAGTGGGGTTTTAAAAGTCAGGGTTAACAGGGTAAAAGGGATGCTATTAAACAAGGGTGGGGGGGTAGGAAATCCTATCTCTTACCTGGATGAACTAGGAACAAATTGGGAAAACTGGTAATTCTCTCAGTTCACGTGTCTACTAAAATCCTCCCACTTATGTGGTAGAAGCAGCATTTGTACATATAGGTGTTCACCTTCTTAAAACTGTGTGCACATGTACATATATGCATATGTATGTTATAAAATGGCTGTGTCCCTTGGAGTGAGCTGGCAAATGCACGCACATGTGCACCTGTGCACCTCTTTCAAAGTTATCATCTTTGAGTAGTGCCAAGAGATTTCATGCAAAATCAGAAAATCAGGAAATGGAACAGGCTGAGGTCAGCTCAGTGATATAGGAAATGGTCTCTAAATAAAGCAGCCCTCATTACTTTCCTGGAAAACCACCCCCAATCATTAGAGAAACCATTGCGATGTACTAATTGTGATAAAAACCTTCTATTTCAAATGAATGAAATAAATAGGATTCATTTAATTCATGGGCCCCTTCAATTTGTTTTGGAGCCCCACAAAAGAAACAAATTGGCCCTTATTTATTTCATTTTTCTATTTTGTTTTAAACTAATACACATCCCTACAAGCCAAGCCATACAAAACAGAATGAAACAACTATAAACAAAACCTGTAGGCAAAAACTGAACTGGAAACCGTAAGCCAGACTCAGTATGTAGTGCAACAATGGGAAAATAACAGTACCTTTCCTCATAAAGCATTAAACAAAGAAAAAAAATCAAGAAATATAAACATCAATCATAATAGTAAAACTCTACTAAACGAATAAATATTTCAAACATAATATCCAACAGTTAAAAACTCATAACGAAAAAAAAATAAAACACCAATAAAATATTTCAAATTAGCAGACACATCAAATAACAGACCATAATTAAAACAACTAAAGACAAAAATTCCTCACTGTCCATACCTTTTGAACTTTTGATTTGTGTGTGCATATGTGTGCTGACACACATATGCACACACACAAAGCTCTTTGACACATACAAACATATGCACACAGCTTTCACTCTCTGTCATACACATACTCATGCTTTCCCATACACACACAATCTCTCTCTCATACATACAAGCTCTCTCTCTCTCTCACACACACATGTATACAGGCTCTTAATCTATCTCAGTGCATCCCCCTCTCTTTGGACTGTGGCCCTGTTTGACCTGTTGACTAAGAGATGGGGTCCACTGTAGCCCCACCAGGCCTCTCTTTGGGCTATGGTGGGATAGTGTCTACTGCGACCCTGCTTGGCCTATCTTTGAGCTGAGTGGGATGGGAGTATCCTGTAGCTCTGCCAGGCCTTTGTACAGTTGGGTGATGGGGTCCACACAGACCCTCTAAGCCATGATGGGATAGGGCTCGTCATGGTCCCATCAGTCTTTCTTTGGGCTGCAGTAGGATGGGTTATTCTGCAGCCTCACCAGTGTCTCTTTGGGCCACAGTGGGATGATGATCTGCCACAGTTCCTCTTCCATTTTTTTGGCCATAGGTGGGTGGGGGCTCTCACTGTTTTGCTTGATGCATAATGGTAGACAGTGCAGAGAAAGGAGGTAGAGAGTCAGAATTAAGTTTAAAAGATGGTGGGGGTAAGGAAAATCAACACTACAAACTTTAAAAGGGCTAGATTCTCTGTACTGAGTCAAAAATTGCAATACAATCAGCTCCAGTCATCCTGCATTTCCCTATCATGGAAAGCAGAATTAAGGAGCTATTATCTAAAGTTTATTGTACATGCTAAGGCCGCTTAGCATGCACAAAACTAGAGTTTTATGTATGAAGACCCTGACAAGCATGCTAAATCGACCTGAAAAAGCTAATACTCATGTGTGTACATGTAAATGAAAGACTGTCAGCTGCAAATGAAGTCCACATAAGAACATGCCATGCTGGATCAGACTAATGTCCATTGAGCACGGTATCCTGTCTTCGAGAGGTGGCTAGTTCCGGTCACAAGTACTTGGCCGATCACAAAGAGTAGCTCTATTTCTTGTTACACACTCCCAGGCTTTCTCTAGTCTACCTGGCTAATGATAAAGTCTTATGGACTTTACCTACTGGAATTTGTCCAAACTTCTCGTAAACCACACTATGCCAATGGCCATATCCTCTGGCAACAGTTTCCACATCTCGATTGTGCGTAAAGTGAAAAAGTTGTTTTGAATCTGCTGGCTGTTAGTTTCATGGAGTGTCCCCTTTGTTTTATTATTACTATTTGAAAGTGTAAATAGCCTCCTTTATTTACCCATTCCATCCCAGTGATGATTTTGCAAAACTACTATCCTGTCCCATCTCTACTTTCTCTTTTCCGGGTTAGAGACTTAAACTTAACCTGCGTAGCCTCTCTTCATAGGAGAGCCATTCCATCACTTTTACCAGTTTTCTTGCCCTTCTCTGCACATTTTCTAATTCCACTGTACCCAGTACTCAAAGGGTTGAATTTTTAAGAAACCTGTGCTTATGTAATAGCTATTTGAAAAACATTGAAAATATGTGCATACTTCAGGTTTCACACGCACAGATATGCATGAAAATAAGAGGCAATGTAGAGGCATTCCAGGATATGGTCAGCAGTTACACACGGACGTTGCTATTTGATAAGAACCTTACGTGCGTACATTTGGCAACTTACTTGCATAATTGTAAACCTTCGAATTATCTTAAGAACATAAGAAATTGCCATGCTGGGTCAGACCAAGGGTCCATCAAGCCCAGCATCTTGTTTCCAACAGTGGCCAATCCTATCTACAAGAACCTGGCAATTACCTAAACACTAAGAAGATCCCATGCTATTGATGCAATTAATAGCAGTGGCTATTCCCTAAGTAAACTTGATTAATAGCCGTTAATGGACTTCTCCTCCAAGAACTTATCCAAACCTTTTTTGAACCTTGCATTATTGATATCAAACTGTTTATTGTGTACTATTGGCTGAATGGGAGGTCTGGGTGAACTGGCAGAAGTTAAGCTGAAGAACAAGAAGGGACTTGATGACCGGGAGAAAGACTGTGCTAACTGGTAGAGGAATAGGAAAACTTGTAATTTCAATTCCTCGTGCATGCTTTAAAATAAACTGACTTACGCTAGTAAATAGGCTTTTACTTGAGTGAGTCCTACATTTTTTTTACAAGTGTAAGGACCCCATGGTCTCCTTACCAGTAGGAGTGTGCTAACTAGCATACTGCTTGATTTACTAAGGCTTTTCTCCCATTCTGTATCTATGGAATAATACCTTGATGAATCAGGCCCATAGGGAGGTTCAAAGAGATGTTAATGATGAGAGGTTTGGGTTTTACTCCTCCATGTGGGAGTGGCAGGTGGTGTGCTCTATCTGTTCATCACCACCAGGCACTATATGGAGCATCGATTTTAGTTTGGATTTTGATTAGTCAGGTTCTAGATTTTCAGTTACCCTTACAAAGGACATGAACACTCTGATTCCAGTCTCTTATTTTCTAACTTATTGCAGGGCAGTTGCCTGTTTTTTTTTTCCCTCTCTGTCAGCTTGCCAGTCTGGCCTACTTCTGTTTGCTTTTTACTCTGGTAATCCCAAGTTTAGAGACGTTTTCCTGTGAGAACCTTGGTACTCCTTCATAGAGGATTGAGGAGCCTCTGTGTAAGGTTAGATCAAGGGGTAGGGAAGATTCTAGCAGTGTTCTATCATTCCACCAGGGAATAGACCTGTTCATGACCCAATGCAGAGGAGTTTCAACTTTGAGTTGCCTGTCTTTGGTGACTATCTCCTCAGTTTGAGGCAGGTTTTTCCACCCTTGCTGTCTCACTTTTATTGTCTCCCTTTTAAGTCAAAGCCTATTTTGGTTCCACCTGGGTTTAAAAAGGATTGGACAAGTTCTTGGAAGAGAAATCCATTACTTGCTATTTATTAAGTTGACTTAGATAATAACCACCGCTATTACTAGCCGGAGGCCTCGGTCCTGCCCCTGCCCCTTTCGCAAAGCCCCGGGACATACGCGCGTCCCGGGGCTTGCGCGCGTCGCCCGGCCTATGCAAAATAGGTTCGGCGCATGCAGGAGCGGTTACGCGCGTAAATCCTGAGGATTTACGCGGGTAACCCTTTGAAAATCTGGCCCAACGTGTGCCATTCAGAAATAGTGCACACTGAAAATGATAAAAAATATAACACAAAATATTGTGCATTTTTTTCTCTATCCTTTTGTTCTAAAAATAACATAAAACGATATTTATCTCTATCTTGAAACCGGTTTCTAAGCAGCAGCTATTCTTGTATATGTATTAAATAAAAAATATTATATAGATGAACCATGAAGTGACATAGACAATGCACCTTCCCTCAATGTGGCTAATAGTGCAAGTATTCTAAAATGCACTTTCCTTTCCATGCCTAGAGGGTGGGCAATCATCAGACAGCTAATTCATGCAGGCAAAAGTAATTTACCACGCTGCAATCATTTTGGAAATTGCCCTCTTTATATTCAAAAATACCTTGTGGTATGAGCTGAAGAAAGTTACAGATTCACCTGAGGAAACAGTTACTTTTAATCTCAAACTCGTTTTTACTAATGAAATCCACTGAAACAGGATTGTTAACACAAAATAGTAAAAATGATGCATTTTTGGAAGTGCCTCCTCCGAGACACATGTTGGTAAACTATAGGTAACAGAGCCCACAGTAATTTCAGAGTGAGTAATTTCCAAATGTGCAATTACAAACGACGAACATGCAATGGCTCCCTGAAGCACCGCCACAATTTCTGCAGAGGGTTTTTTGTAGTCAGACAGAGTAACCTGAACATGGCCTGTGTCCTTGCTATAACCCTAGGCTCAAGCTCTGTTCTCCCAACATATGGGAAAATTTTTCAAGCTGATTGCTCCAATCTGATTAAGGGGGGAAGTAGTGGAGCTGCCACTTAGTCAGCCTTGTTACCACACTCTAACAGCTGCTCTACAATGATTCCCATTAAAGCCATTTTCTGCCTACTCCAATTCCAGCACGCCTGTTGAAGTAATTGTGATTTCTGTGATCTTTCAAGGGTGCCAACAAGGGCTTAAAAGATCTTTTTTGCATTTGGAAGTTGCCAAAAACAGCAAAAGAAAGAAAGAGAAAAAGGCTGGCTAGAAATTCCAGTTTCCTTTCACCCTGTTTTCCCATTCTAATTCCTTGGTGGATCAGAACTTCCTTCCTTAGAGAAAGACTGAGGCAGGCACAGGTGTCTGAAGGAATGTGGTTTCAATGAGAAGATCACAACTCGACAGAGCTGCTTCTAAACAAAAGGCGGCCATTTTGAGACACAAAAATGATTCTTAAAGCGGTAGGCTGGCAAGCTCAAAGGCCCTTGTACTTTTCCTGTGGATGTTCAGCCTGCAGTTTAAATATTGAAATGATATTTGAAGTCTGCCGGGGAGAAGAAGTGTTTTCAGATATTGACGACTTTCTTTTCCCCAAAATCATAAAGCTTGAATGCAAGCCAACCCTGTGGCTCTGGTCACTGCATTGTGTGCTGCAGCACTGGAAACAAGTACAAGTCAGACTCCTCTCCAAGCAAGGAGCGGATGAATTATTGGAGGCAAAGTACTTGATGTGGGGAAAGAGGAACACGGGTGCCACAACTTTAAAATGACCTTGTTTGCTGAAGGGGCAGAACTGATGGTGAGTCTCCGAAGAACCTTCCCTTCGGCCCCCTGCTAATTTGGCTGAAGTCTGCCTGTACGTCCTACAAGCGGACTTCAGCCCTGTGTGAGCTGTCATAATTTTGCCCTCTTTATGGCCTCTGGCTCATTTCAAACCACAATAACATCCTTAGTGGAAAGGGGGCAAGACAGCTTCTCACAATGCCTCTGCCGGATACTACAAGCTACGCAGAGCCGAGCTAGGAATTACGGAGGCAATTTTGTAAAGGTCCTCATAAGAAAGTCGGCAAAAAATGCATATCCGCTGCACTAATTTGCAAAGGAACTTGTGCCTGTATATTCGCTTTGAAAGTGAGCCGCCTAAAACTACCTGCAAACACAACACATGCTGAAATTTTTTCTGGAAATCCCAAAGTATGCATGTTAAGTGCCAACCCTTCCCTAGCTCCTCCTCCAGGAATGCCTCCACTTAGAGTGAGTAAACTTCCATGCATGCAGGACATCCCCACACAAGTTTTCCTGTATTTGGATGGGTCATTTTATAATACTGTTTTACCTATGGAAATGCCTTTGAGAATTGCATTCCCTAGTCATTTCCCTCTCCCTGCTTCTCTCTTCCTGCAAAGTACTTCTGCTGTCCCCCACTACTGCTCCTGTCCTTGTCTTCCCTCTACTGCTGCTGCTGCCCTGTCCTCCTTCCCTATCCTCCTCACCTCCGTCCCTTCACTCGCCCTAATCATCTGCCTACTACACCCATTAATGGCTCCATTTTAATGCATGATAAAATTCTTGGATAATGCAAACTAAGGTGGCACGATTATCGCAGCTCAGTAAATAGGCCTTTTTAATGAGATGCTATCCAAGCAATATAACAGAGAAATAAACTGAGTTCTCTCCTTTAAATACTCAGCTCTTCTTTTCTTATTAATTCAATCATAAGAACATAAGAAGTTGCCATACTGGGTCAGACGGAGGGTCCATCAAGTAGGGGTGTGCATTTGTTTCCAACGTATTGGCAATCCGCAATGTATATGCCATATTCGTTAGGGATGTGAATGCCATATATTAGGGATGTGAATGCCATAATTAGGGATGTGAATGCCATATTCGTTGGGTTGAATCGTTATCTGATGATGAATTGAAAATATCGTCTGATATTTTCAATATCATCAGTTACGGGGGGGGCCAATAGCGATAGGAAACCCCACGATTAATTTAGTGGGTTTTTCTTATCGTTACGGGGGGGGGGGGGCTGGAAGAAAGGACACAACCTAAAAACACAACCTAACCCTTTAAAATGAGTTTGTTAGTATCCCCCCACCCTCCAGACCCCCCAAAAATTTTTTAAATACCTGGTGATCCAGCGGGGATCCCGGGAGCATTCTCCCGCGCTCGGGTTGTCGGCTGCCACTAATCAAAATAGCTCCGGTGGCCCTTTGCGCTTACCATGTGACAGGGGCTATTGGTGCCATTGGTCGGCCCCTGTCACATGGTAGGTGCAATGGATGGCCCGCGCCATTTTTAAAGATGGCGCCAACCGTCCATTGCTTCTACCATGTGACAGGGACCGGCCAATGGCACGGATACCCTGTCACATGATAAGGGCAAAGGGCCATCGGCGCCATTTTGTTTACTAGCAGCCGACAGCCCGAGCGCGGGAGAATGCTCCCGGGACCCCGCTGGACCACCAGGTATTTAAACATTTTTTGGGGGTCCGGAGGGGGAAGGATACTAACAAACTCATTTTAAAGAGTCGTCTGTATTTTTGGTTATCGGCTCGGGCGCAGCCAATAAAAAAAAAACCCGATCGGACTGCAAGAAAAAAATATTACGATGTGAATCGGAACCGGAATCAGAACAGATACCGGTTCTAATTCACATCTCTAATATTCGTTGTATTCGTGGGAGTCATGAAATGTATGGCGAACCCCCACAAATATAATGTATCACTAACGAATAAACCCCCACCCTCCTGACCCCCCCAAGACTTGCCAAAAGTCCCTGGTGGTCCAGTGGGGTCCTTAAGTGATCTCCTGCACTTGGGCTGTCGGCTGCCGGTATTCAAAATGGTGCCGATAGCCCCTGGTACATAGTAGGGCAAAGGCTATCAGCGCCATTTTGAATACTGGCAGCCGATGGCTTGATTGCAGGAGATCGCTCCAGGACCCCTGCTGGTCCACCAGGGACTTTTGGCAAGTCTTGTGGGGACTCCTGACCACCCCAAGACTTGTCAAAAGTCCCTGGTGGTCCAACGGGGGTCCTGGAGCGATCTGCAATCAGGCAGTTGGCTGCCAGTATTCAAAATGGTGCCGATAGCCTTTGCCCTGAGATCATTCCAGGACCCTTGCTGGACCACCAGGGACTTTTGTCAAGTCTTGGGGGGGACTCCTAACCTCCCCAAGACTTTCCAAAAGTCTCTGGTGGTCCAGCGGGGGTCCTGGAGTGATCTTCTGCAATTGGGCCGTCAGCTGCCAGTATTCAAAATGGCGCCTATAGCCTTTGCCCTTACTATGTCACAGGGACTACCGGTGCTATTGGTCGGCTCCTGTCACATGGTATATCACCACATCGCACCTCAGATCTGAGTTGCTTCCACCTCACACTTCTCGAACGGCTGGCCAGGTACTGAGGAGGTTGCAGCCCATCTGTATCCTTCTCCCAGCTGCCTCAGAGGAAACTC
>NW_021820525.1:0-22758 GCF_901001135.1 Rhinatrema bivittatum | reverse complement strand
TATTCCAGTACTGAGACCCTCACACACAGCTCTGCCCTGCAGCACCTCCTGCTATTCCAGTACTGAGACCCTCACACACAGCTCTGCCCTGCAGCACCTCCTGCTATTCCAGTACTGAGACCCTCACACACAGCTCTGCCCTGCAGCACCTCCTGCTATTCCAGTACTGAGACCCTCACACACAGCTCTGCCCTGCAGCACCTCCTGCTATTCCAGTACTGAGACCCTCACACCCAGCTCTGCCCTGCAGCACCTCCTGCTATTCCAGTACTGAGACCCTCACACACAGCTCTGCCCTGCAGCACCTCCTGCTATTCCAGTACTGAGACCCTCACACACAGCTCTGCCCTGCAGCCCTCCTGCTATTCCAGTACTGAGACCCTCACACACAGCTCTGCCCTGCAGCGCCTCCTGCTATTCCAGTACTGAGACCCTCACACACAGCTCTGCCCTGCAGCACCTCCTGCTATTCCAGTACTGAGACCCTCACACACAGCTCTGCCCTGCAGCGCCTCCTGCTATTCCAGTACTGAGACCCTCACACACAGCTCTGCCCTGCAGCGCCTCCTGCTATTCCAGTACTGAGACCCTCACACACAGCTCTGCCCTAGCACCTCCTGCTATTCCAGTACTGAGACCCTCACACACAGCTCTGCCCTGCAGCACCTCCTGCTATTCCAGTACTGAGACCCTCACACACAGCTCTGCCCTGCAGCACCCTCCTGCTATTCCAGTACTGAGACCCCTCACACACAGCTCTGCCCTGCAGCCCTCCTGCTATTCCAGTACTGAGACCCTCACACACAGCTCTGCCCTGCAGCCTCCTGCTATTCCAGTACTGAGACCCTCACACACAGCTCTGCCCAGCAGCACCCTCCTGCTATTCCAGTACTGAGACCCTCACACACAGCTCTGCCCTGCAGCACCTCCTGCTATTCCAGTACTGAGACCCTCACACACAGCTCTGCCCTGCAGCACCTCCTGCTATTCCAGTACTGAGACCCTCACACACAGCTCTGCCCTGCACCTCCTGCTATTCCAGTACTGAGACCCTCACACACAGCTCTGCCCTGCAGCACCTCCTGCTATTCCAGTACTGAGACCCTCACACACAGCTCTGCCCTGCAGCACCTCCTGCTATTCCAGTACTGAGACCCTCACACACAGCTCTGCCCTGCAGCCTCCTGCTATTCCAGTACTGAGACCCTCACACACAGCTCTGCCCTGCAGCACCTCCTGCTATTCCAGTACTGAGACCCTCACGCGCAGCTCTGCCCTGCAGCCCCTCCTGCTATTCCCAGTACTGAGACCCTCACAGCACAGCTCTGCCCTGCAGCGCCTCCTGCTATTCCAGTACTGAGACCCTCACAGCACAGCTCTGCCCTGCAGCAGCCTCCTGCTATTCCAGTACTGAGACCCTCACGCCACAGCTCTGCCCTGCAGCGCCTCCTGCTATTCCAGTACTGAGACCCTCACGCAGCAGCTCTGCCCTGCAGCGCCTCCTGCTATTCCAGTACTGAGACCCTCACGCAGCAGCTCTGCCCTGCACACCTCCTGTTATTCCAGTACTGAGACCCTCACACACAGCTCTGCCCTGCAGCACCTCCTGCTATTCCAGTACTGAGACCCTCACACACAGCTCTGCCTGCAGCGCCTCCTGCTATTCCAGTACTGAGACCCTCACACACGCAGCTCTGCCCTGCAGCAGCCTCCTGCTATTCCAGTACTGAGACCCCTCACACGACAGCTCTGCCCTGCAGCGCCTCCTGCTATTCCAGTACTGAGATCCTCACACGCACAGCTCTGCCCTGCAGCACCTCCTGCTATTCCAGTACTGAGACCCTCACACGCACAGCTCTGCCCTGCAGCACCTCCTGCTATTCCAGTACTGAGACCCTCACACGACAGCTCTGCCCTGCAGCACCTCCTGCTATTCCAGTACTGAGACCCTCACGCACAGCTCTGCCCTGCAGCACCTCCTGCTATTCCAGTACTGAGACCCTCACGCACAAGCTCTGCCCTGCAGCGCCTCCTGCTATTCCAGTACTGAGACCCTCACACACAGCTCTGCCCTGCAGCGCCTCCTGCTATTCCAGTACTGAGACCCTCACACACAGCTCTGCCCTGCAGCGCCTCCTGCTATTCCAGTACTGAGACCCTCACACACAGCTCTGCCCTGCAGCGCCTCCTGCTATTCCAGTACTGAGACCCTCACACGCAGCTCTGCCCTGCAGCGCCTCCTGCTATTCCAGTACTGAGCCCCTCACACGCAGCTCTGCCCTGCAGCACCCTCCTGCTATTCCAGTACTCGAGACCCTCACACGCAGCTCCTGCCCTGCAGCACCCTCCTGCTATTCCAGTACTGAGACCCCTCACACGCAGCTCTGCCCTGCAGCACCTCCTGCTATTCCAGTACTATGACCCTCTCACACAGCTCTGCACTGTAGCACCTCCTGCTATTCCAGTACTGAGACCCTCACACACAGCTCTGCCCTGCAGCGCCTCCTGCTATTCCAGTACTGAGACCCTCGCCCACAGCTCTGCCATGCAGCACCTCCTGCTATTCCAGTACTGAGACCCTCACACGCATCTCTGCCCTGCAGCGCCTCCTGCTATTCCAGTACTGAGACCCTCACACGCAGCTCTGCCCTGCAGCGCCTCCTGCTATTCCAGTACTGAGACCCTCACACGCAGCTCTGCCCTGCAGCACCTCCTGCTATTCCAGTACTGAGACCCTCACACGCAGCTCTGCCCTGCAGCGCCTCCTGCTATTCCAGTACTGAGACCCTCACAGCGCAGCTCTGCCCTGCAGCGCCTCCTGCTATTCCAGTACTGAGACCCTCACGCGCAGCTCTGCCCTGCAGCGCCTCCTGCTATTCCAGTACTGAGACCCTCACACGCAGCTCTGCCCTGCAGCGCCTCCTGCTATTCCAGTACTGAGACCCTCACGCGCAGCTCTGCCCTGCAGCGCCTCCTGCTATTCCAGTACTGAGACCCTCACGCGCAGCTCTGCCCTGCAGCGCCTCCTGCTATTCCAGTACTGAGACCCTCACACGCAGCTCTGCCCTGCAGCGCCTCCTGCTATTCCAGTACTGAGACCCTCACGCGCAGCTCTGCCCTGCAGCGCCTCCTGCTATTCCAGTACTGAGACCCTCACGCGCAGCTCTGCCCTGCAGCGCCTCCTGCTATTCCAGTACTGAGACCCTCACACGCAGCTCTGCCCTGCAGCGCCTCCTGCTATTCCAGTACTGAGACCCTCACACGCAGCTCTGCCCTGCAGCACCTCCTGCTATTCCAGTACCGAGACCCTCACACACAGCTCTGCCCTGCAGCACCTCCTGCTATTCCAGTACTGAGACCCTCACACACAGCTCTGCCCTGCAGCCCCTCCTGCCCTGAACTGCCATCTTTATTGCTGTGAAGTTCCTCCTGGACTGTCTGGCATAATCCATGATAGTTTCTGATCGTTCATTTGAACTGTGCCTGCAGCTGGATGGGTCATTTCTCTGCACTGGCAGATGCCCCTTTTCTCTGAGTCCCTGCCTCCTAGAGCAGAGTTCACAGGCAGTTCCTTTCTGCATTTTAGCTTCGATCCTCAGGGAAAGATCAATAAGAGGAAGCAGAGCTGCCAGATGTAGTGCACTGGCAGGGTCAATGCACCAATGTCTGAAATATTTGGGAGGGGAGCTGTGAACAGAATAAGGACTAAAAAAAGAACAAATAAAAACATGAGTTTAAAAAGCTAGAGAGCAGGGCAGCTGGTGCAGCTGCAGCTGGGGTCCGTTCCCAGGTGACGTCAGGCCCTGGCAGGACTCCACTTCCAGCCCCTCAGAGACAGCCACACTCAGTTCATTTCACTCTTTTTTTCCTTCCTGAAACTTGGGGACACCTTCCTGCCTCAGAAAAAGGTGCGCAAAGTCCTGGCTAGGGTGGCAAGAGAAGAGGGAGGAGAGACTGAGGGAGGGAGTAGGGAAAAGTCAAGAGACGCAGTAATGTGAGGCAGAGAGATGGTGGGAATGGGGAAGGGCAGGAAAGAGAGAGTGGGATTTGGTGGAAGCAGAGATGGAGAGGTTGGAGGATGCATAGCTTAGCCTCATACTTACAGCATCTGGAAACAAGAGATTAACGGAGAGAAGCAAGCACGCCGTGGCCGCTGAAACCTCATTTCCAGTGAGGGGTCCCAGGATGGGAGAGGCATGCAGTAGAAATGGTGCATGGGCTGCAGGAGCTCCTCGGCCTCCTATCCTGGAGGCCTGCGCTGCTGGAACCGGAGGAGGCTGCAGATCATTCTCAGTCTCTGCTCTCATATAAATCGCTTAGTTTTGGGTTCACGGTATGGGTACGTCTTTGTGCTTTCCCCAAAACAAGCTTATGCTGAGTTTTTAGGTTTTGCAGGGGAGCAATCTTCAAGTTGCCTGCATTGATGAAGTCAGTGGCAGCTTTTTACCAATTCACAAAGGGAAGCTCCGAGCAGACTCTCGTTTTCACGTTGGCCGTGTGTGCACCCTTGGGCCAGTATGAGGGAGGTGGCTCTCTCCTCCAAGGCAGGCTACAAGTTGATGAGAGAGCAGGAGGTTGTGGCAGTCCAAGGACCAGCCGGGCAGCAGGCAAAAGTGTAGTCAAAGACAAGGTAAGATGAAGTCAGTGGCCAGTCCGAGGTCAGTAAGTGAAGTTCAAAGCCAAGAAGACGAAGACCAGGGAGACATGGACGAAGCAAGACTGGATGGGAGGATTGCTGCGAGAACATAATATAAAAACATAACAAGATATGCTATTCTGGGTCATATTAAGGGCCCAGTATCCTGACTCCAGCAGTGACTCATCCAAGTCACAAGTACCTGGCAACAAACATTAAATAGATCCCATGCTTCTAATGCCTGCAACCGGCAGCGGCTATTTCCTATTGATTAATAGCCGTTTATGTGCTTCTTCTTCAGGAACTTATCCAAACCTTTTTTAAACCCAGCTTCACTAACTGCCGTAGCCACATCCTCTGGCAGTGAATTCCAGAGCTTAATTGTGCATTGAGTGAAAAAGAACTTTCTCACAGGACAGCAGGATGTTAGTCCTCACATATGGGTGACATCACAGGATGGAGCCCAATCACTGAAAACTTCTGTCAAAGTTTCCAAAACTTTGACTGACCCCTACTGGGCATGCCCAGCATGGCACCAACCCTGCAGCCAGCAGGGGTCCCCCTTCAGTCTTCTTTTTTCCGCGCAGCAGCAGCCTCGCGGTTAAGGAGCTCTGCAGAGATTCCTGACAGGAATTTTCCTCATGGAATTATTAAAAAATTTCATATCCCACAGGGGACCCTCCTTCGAATTTTTGACTCCGCGGTATTCCGGTAAGTTTTTACCCGTTTTCGGTCAATTCCCGTTGAGTTTGGCCCTCGCGGCCTACTGGCCATCGACCGTACCACGGCTCGAAGTTTTCATGGCCATGG
Organism: Rhinatrema bivittatum; assembly: GCF_901001135.1. Classification (NCBI taxonomy): domain Eukaryota; kingdom Metazoa; phylum Chordata; class Amphibia; order Gymnophiona; family Rhinatrematidae; genus Rhinatrema; species Rhinatrema bivittatum. The sequence goes on along the minus strand of NW_021820525.1, from coordinate 17,312 downwards.
CGTTGGGGTTCCGTCGGTGCCCGGACTGTAATCGCACCATGTCCATAACAAAACCTCATAACCTCTATGTAATGTGTCTCGAATGTGAGCACGATGTCCTGACCTGCACCAAATGTGCCCTAATGACACCAAAATGTCGCAAGGCCAGAATTGAGAAGATGGAACTTCTCTTCCATGCTCAAACCCCGATGCCGTCAATTGCATCGATGTCGTCAGAACCGGCACCGTCAACCTCGTGCCAGTATCGACCATCGGCTGGTGACCGTCCGGCATCGACGACTTCTCGGCCTTCAACTACCTCTACTTCCCCTCAGGATCGAGGGGATCGTAGAGAAAAACATCGCCACCGACATTGGAAGTCTCGGACCATCGAAGGAGCGAAATCATCGACCTCGCCATCGTCCGAGCCTCCGTCAAAGAAACCCTGTCCAGAAAAGGCACAGACCTTTTCGGCGACTGGGTCATTGAAGCAACCCTCACCCGAAAGGGGATTGGGAGCCGTGACTCCGTCTTTACCAGTGGTCCCTCCGGCTATGCCTCTGCCTCCTTCTTCTGTTCCGGAGCTGGGGCTGCTTGCTCCAGGTCTCCGAGAAGAACTGGACCGGCTGATTCAGGAAGCCATCGACAAGGCGATGCATCGACTCCAAGTTCCTCCAGCACCGACACCGGTACCGATCATGGAACCGCCCACCGATCCGATTTCGGCAGCATTGGCACTGTTGCTCTCAAGGATGGAAGCACTCATTGCTGCTTTTCCACCGATGGATCCTGGATCACCAGTGGCTCCGGTGCCCTCTCCGCTTACCTTGTCATCGGGAGGAGAATCACCGTTCCGCATCCCTCCATCAGGAGTCCTACCGATGCCTCAGCCATCGATGCCGATACGTTCATCGATGCCGATGCGTCCGGCGCCACCGATCCATTCATCGATGCCTTCGATGCCCGCACTGGTGCCTCGATGCCTTCATCGGTGCCTCCAATTATTCCTTCGGGTCCTTCGGAGCCTAGACAAGGACCAGACCTTCAGGGATTCCGCCGTCCCGACCCCCTAGAACTCCTAGAGGGGCAGATGCCAATCCCTACGATACCTGGACCGATGATTCTTCACCAGACACCGATGACCTGCCTTCACCACCTTCTCCTTCTGAAAGCAGAAAGCGTTCTCCTCCAGAGGACCTTTCCTTCATAAACTTTGTGAAGGAGATGTCTGAATTGGTTCCCTTCCAATTACAGACCGAACATGATGACAGGCATCAGATGATGGAGCTGTTGCAATTCTTGGACACTCCCAAGGAAATAACCTCCATCCCTATTCACCAGGTTCTTCTGGATCTCCTCAAAAAGAACTGGGAATGGGGGGGAGGAGTCAAGATGGTGTCGTGAAAGGCTGCATGTTCTAACCTGTGCCGGCGTTTTCCTTCAGAAAGAATTTCTAAAAAATTTCAATGCCTCCAAAGAGAAAGGGGAGACCCCGGAACTACCCCTCAGTACCTGTGGTCACCTCTGGACAGCGAACGATCAAACAATGCGCCTTGGGACCAGCGAATACAGTGCTAAGAAGTCCGGCTGTCGGGTCACAGGAAGGAGACTGTGGCCTGACCTCAGAAGGAGTTTCTCTTAGCCCACTGGACGAATGTCTCCCTCCGGCGGTGAGAGGGACCTCGACACCGCGGTTGGAAGTGTCGACCGAAGCGGTTGATTTTCTTTAATCAGAGGGGACGGCAGAGAGGGGAACCCCACCAGAAAACTTCCCGGAAAATGGAGAGACTGGCACCGGAGATTTAGATCATGATAGAGGAGGAGACCAGTGGAGTGGAAGTGAGAGAACTGTGCAAAACCCTCTTTCTTTACCCGACGCCATTTTCAATATATCTAAGCCGGAGGTGGTAACGCTAGACTCGCTCTGGCAATTAACATCAGCCCTAGCTAAGGCTCTGGTGGACTGCTCAGGTAAAATAACCTCAATGTCACAACAAGTGGACAAACTGAATAGCAGTTTTTCAGAACAAAAACAAGAAACCTCGGTGACACTATTAAATTTAGATGCTGAAATTAAACAAGTAAAGCAGGTACAGGCAACTTTAATTCAGGACTGTGGTAACATTAATAGAAGACTTGAGAATGTAGAGAATAATATGAGACATTTGAACTTAAGGGTATTGAATTTTCCCAGGGTGAATGGAGAATTTCCAAGAATAACTATCAAACGCTACTTTTCAGAAGCATTAGAAACTCCACCCCTGGATAAGGTTTATTTTCTTCCTATTCGTTCCACCCAACAAGTACAAATGGCCTCTAATGTTTTAGAGAATTTAACAACGTTTTTGGAAAATTCTACATATGAGATTGCAGAAAGAACAACTTTATTGATCTCTTTTTTCAATGAGGCTGACATGGGGAAGATCATGCGTGCCTACTTTCAAAAAATACAAGCTACGTTTATGGGAGCAAGTGCAAGGATTTATCCTGATTTGACCAAAGGCTTTTCTGGCATTGAAGGCTGAAGCACTGGCAGTGGGGGCATCGGGTTTTTTTAGATTCCCCTGCAAATGTGTAATTAAACATGGAGGGAATAATTACATCTTTTTCCAACCTGAACAGCTTAAGAACTTTACAGAGGCAAGAAAAATATCTGCTGCAATAGGCAGTGGACAGGTTCGTAAAAATGAATGAACTGGTCCAGCAGGATTGCCTTTTTCTCTGGAAAATATTTTGCCCTTTGTTTTCTCCTTTAATTTGCAGGTACTCCTCCCCCCACAAAAGTCTGGGGTCTAATGGGTTTTGTAACAACTGATTAGTAATTTTCTTTATTTCTGATTCGAGAAAAGAGATATTTTTCCTCAATTGTTCAAATCATATTTCTTTGTCAAAGTGGATGCTTTGTAAAAATGTTAAAACTTAATAAAGAGAAAAGAAAAAAAAAGAACTGGGAACACCCTGGCTCTGTTGCTCCAGTCAACAGGAAGGCTGACACCACTTATTTGGTGCAGTCAGCCCCAGGTTTTCAAAAACCTCAATTGGATCACCAATCTGTCGTCGTGGAATCTGCCCAAGAGGGCAAAGAGATCCAAACCTCACACTTCCTTTCCCCGCAGGCCAGGAGCAAAAATTTCTAGATGCCATTGGTCGCCGGGTCTTCCAGGGCTCAATGCTCATCTCCCGAATCGCCTCTTATCAGCTCTATATGACCCAATACAACAGGGTCTTATTTAAGCAGATACAAGACTTGACAGACTCCCTGCCTCAGCAATTTCAAGATCAACTCCAAACCCTAGTCAACAAGGGTTTTGAGACGGGCAAGCATGAGATAAGATCATCTTACGATATCTTTGACACTGCTACCAGGGTATCTGCAGCTGCTATTTCGGTGAGAAGATGGCCCTGGCTCAACTCTTCGGACCTTCGTCCTGAAGTACAGGACAGATTATCCGATCGGCTTTGTGTAGGAGACAATCTGTTTGGCGAGCAGATTCAACGAACGGTGCTGGAACTCAAGGACCATCATGAGACCCTGAGACAGCTCTCTCTGATGCCTTCTGAGTGTGCCTCCAAGCAGCCATTCAGGAAGGATACTAAAAAGTCATTCTTCCGTCCAAAGAAGTCCTGTCCACCACCGTCTAGGACTTGCTCCACGAGACCTTTCCAAAAGGCCCAGTCTCGTCAGATACGAAAACAAAAGCCGCAAGCAGCTCCTCAGTTGGGCCCTGCTTCCAGTTTTTGACTCCTGCATAGAGAGCAGCAGCCATATAGAAAGACATGGTTTAATGGGACACAGTCAACATGGATTTACCCTTGCACTTGTTCACTTTCAGGCCGATTCAATAAATCTGCGCGGAAAATGGGTGCTGATTGTTGAGTGCCCACTTTCCTAACGCGTGCCCAGCCACCTCTCTTGGACATGCGATCGAATATTTAAATGAGAGGTTGCGCTAAAAAGGAGGTACTATGGACACATGTGCCTGTTCATTGTAATTTCTGCCTTTTAAGTTACATTGTAAACCGGTATGATGTATGCATACTAATACCGGTATATAAAAGTTTTTAAATAAATAAATAAATAAAATGTGCGCCCCTAGCGTCTCCTTGGAAGTGGGTGTCCAGGAGAGGTGGCTGTCAGCGGGTTTGGAAAACGCATGCTCAATATTAAGAGTGTCTGTTTTCCTAAATTGTGCACAGCCACGGGTTAGGAAAATGGATGCCTGTTAACTGAGCGTCCGTTTCCCTAACCTGACCCCCGGCTCACTTTAAAAAACATTTTTTTAAAGCATTCTCATCCTTTTTTCCCTCCAACTTAAAATCACCATGATATTAAAATCACCATGATATTAAGTCGGAGGAAGTACAAAAAAGAAATATTTTTCTGTTTTCTGTACACTTCTTACGCTGCTCAGAAATTAACTCATGCTCTGGGCAAGCGTTAATTTCTGAGAGTAAAAATGTACGCGTCAGGCACTCCACTGTTTACCTTTTTCCACTGTAAAAGCAGAGCATTTAATCCATATCTTTTTTCAGAAGCATTTAATTTACACTCCACAAACCACACTTAAATGTCATTTGTTGTTTCAATTTCTTTAAGGCACTAACAGTTTTATGTCCGTCTGCTTGTATTACGCTTTTGTTTTTATTATATATTCTTATATTGTATATTTTAGTTTTGTTTTAATTTAAGTTTTATGTTACCTAATTGTATTATGTATGTTTTAATTTGTAAACCATTTTGACCAATATCTTTATTGAAAAAGTGGTATATAAACAATTTTAAATAAATACTCTCTGTTTCCTGTCTTTTAGCCAGTTTGCAATCCATAAAAAGACATCGCCTCCTATCCCATGACTTTTTAGTTTTCCTAGAAGCCTCTCATGAGGGACTTTGTCAAACGCCTTCTGAAAATCCAAGTACACTACATCTATCGGTTCACCTTTATCCACATGTTTATTAACTCCTTCAAAAAAGTGAAGCAGATCTGTGAGGCAAGACTTGCCCTGGGTAAAGCCATGCTGACTTTGTTCCATTAAACCATGTCTTTCTATATGTTCTGTGATTTTGATGTTTAGAACACTTTCCACTATTTTTCCTGGCACTGAAGTCAGGCTAACCGGTCTGTAGTTTCCCTGATCGCCCCTGGAGCCCTTTTTAAATATTGGGGTTACATTAGCTATCCTCCAGTCTTCAGGTACAATGGATGATTTTAATGATAGGTTACAAATTTGTACTAAATAGGTCTGAAATTTCATTTTTTAGTTCCTTCAGAACTCTGGGGTGTATACCATCCAGTCCAGGTGATTTACTACTCTTCAGTTTGTCAATCAGGTCTACCACATCTTCTAGGTTCACCGTGATGTTTGTCAGTTCATCTGAATTGTCAGCCTTAAAAACTGTCTCCAGATCAGGTATCTCCCCAAACCAAAGAAAATAATTCATTTAGTCTTTCTGCGATGGCCTTATCTTCCCTAAATGCCCCTTTAACCCCTCGGTCATGTAAAGTTGAACCAACTCCCTCACAGGCTTTCTGCTTCAGATATATTTTAAAAAGTTTTTATTATGAGCTTTTGCCTCTACAGCCAACTTCTTTTCAAATTCTCTCTTAGCCTGTCTTATCAATGTCTTACATTTAACTTGCCAATGTTTATGCTTTATCCTATTTTCTTCTGTTGGATCCTTCTTCCGATTTTTGAATGAAGATCTTTTGGCTAAAATAGCTTCTTTCACCTCCCCTTTTAACCATGCCAGTAATCGTTTTGCCTTCTTTCCACCTTTCTTAATGTGTGGAATACATCTGGACTGCGCCTCTAGAATGGTATTTTTTAACAATGTCCATGGTTGTTGTAAACTCTTAAACTTTATAGCTGCATCTTTTAGTTTTTTTCTTTTTTTCTCATTTTCTCAGCTTCCCTTTTGAAAGTTTAGTGCTAGGCTGTAGTTTCCAGCCTCCTCTCTGCTCCCACCTTTGTGAAGAGAGACCACCGCCGCTCTTCTCCAATTACTCGGCACCACTCCCGTTTCTAGGGATCTATTGGACAGGTCATTCAGCGGATCCGCCAGCATCTCTGAGCTCCCTTGGTATCCTGGGATGAACCTCATCAGGCCCCTTGGCCTTCTCCACTTTCAGTTTGCCTGGCTTTTCCCGTACATTCTCTTGTGTAAATGGAGTTTCCACCACCCCATCCCCATCTACTGTCTCATCCGCCAGCGCCGGTCCTTCTCCAGGGTCGTCTTAGTGAACGCTGAGCTGAAGTATTTGTTTAATATTTCTGCCATTACTTAATCTCTCTCCACCCACTGTTCTGTCACCTTTCAGTTTCACTCTACCACTTTTGGCCTCCCTCACCTCGCGTTACCTCTTTGGCAATCCTTTCTTCTGCTTGACCTTTTCCTTTCCTGATTTCTTTCTTCGTTTCTCCAAGTATTCTTCCCTGTGTTTCTTTTTTTGGGATTTGTTATATTTCTTGAACACTGTTCTTTCTGCCTGAAGTTTTTCAGCCTCCTTCTCTTGAGAACCAGATCGGTTTCTTTTTCCTCTTACTCTTTACTTTCCTAACATATAGATGTGTTGCCTTTTCAATAGCTCCTTTTAATTTGGCCACTGTTCCACCTCATCCATTATCTCCCAGTCTTCTGATTCTTCCTCCAGGAACGTCCCCATTTTGACAAAGTCCGTATGTTTGAAATTCAAAACTCCGGTCTTCGTGTGACTTCTCCATACCGTTTGACGATCACTGGTGCTGAGGTGGGCACCCACCCGGACATTAGAGACGTTCTCCCCGTTAGCGAGCACTAAATCGAGTTTAGCTCCCTCCCTCATGGGTTTCATTACTATTTGTTTGAGCAGAGCCCCGTGCAGGGCATCCACTATCCCTCTACTACTGTTAGATTCTGCAGAAGGGATCCTCCAGTCCACATCCGGCAGATTAAAGTCTCCAACAATCATCACTTCTCCCTTCTTTCCCACCTTTTGGATGTCTTCAGTCAGTTCTCTGTCCAGTTCTTCTGTTGGGATTGAAGGTCTGTAGACCACACCAGTGTAAATGGAAGCACCATCTTCTTGTTTTAGGATAGCTTCTTCCCTACCCCACATCCCTTGCATTTTGGTTGCATTGATATTGCTTTTGACAAACTGCTTCTCCTTCCCCTTTCTTGAAAAAAAAAGATCCTGTGCCCTTGATAGATAATTGTGCCAAAGCTCTCAGTGCATCCAGATTCTCTGCTTATCCAAAAAGTTATGGAGTCGCAAAGTCACAGACCTGGGCCTATGACCATCCATTGGGATTAGAGCCAACGCCTGTGTATTCTATCAGTCTTGACTATACCATGTTTAGTGTCCAGCTGGAGCAGGTCCAGGATCCATTTTGCAAAAAATTCAACTGAGTTCTTCCTTTATTTATTTATTTACATTCTTACTTATTTGAGTATCCGCTTATATCAGGATAGTATTAGGCAAAGTACAATCATTAGTCATCAGTATGCCTCTTCTGTTTTATCAGGAAGACCGATGATATGCAAATAGGTTCCTTCTTAAACAATTCTCCAAGTCTTTATGTCCATAAGAAACATGATTTCTCTCCAGTTTTTCCATTTTCCATGCGGCTACTAAGTTCTTGAATTCCTGGACCCAGGCTATGGCCCTGCTATGAAAGGCACCATAGCGCTGCCGCCATGAGGGGCCTCAGTAAAGTGGAAAAGCAGCACGGCCCTCTGGCCACACTGATGAACTTTTCGACTCATAGGCATCGGAATCAAAGTATAGCCAAAAACGGAAGAAGCCTCCTTGGCAGCAGTGGGATGATGCATGATTTCCTGCACGGTGCTCACCCCCGCAGGGTGCTATTGCAATCCCCTCATTCACCCTCTCTGCTCCTGAAGAATGGAAGGATTGCGGCCTTGCAGCGCGGCTGCTTCCTCCGCCTGATGACGTCATTCAGGTACCGGCAGCCGGGAGAGAGGAAGCAGCTCGTACTGCAAGGCCGCAATCTTTCCATTCTTCAGGAGCAGAGAGTGAGAATGAGGGGATCAGGATAGTACCTCGCGGAGGTGAACAGCGTTCAGGAAATTATGCACCAGCCACCTGCAGTGAGTGAGGGGATTGTGGGTGAGGTGTGGGGGGAACAAGACTGTTGGGAAGTGGAGGTCTGGGAGGGGAGGGCCTGTTGAGCAAGATTGCTGGGGAGTGGGGGGCTGGGGTTAAGACTCCTGAGGAGTGGAGTGTCAGAGAGGAGAGTGGATCAGCAGTGCTGGGGAGTGGGGGGGGGAAGGGGAGCAATATTGTGTGGGAGCATGTGTGTGGGAGAGTGAGGGAGAGAGCATGTGTGTGGGAGAGTGAGAAGAGAGAGCATGTGTGTGTGGGAGAGTGAGAGAGAGAGCATGTGTGTGTGGGAGAGTGAGAGAGAGAGCATGTGTGTGTGGGAGAGTGAGAGAGAGAGAGCATGTGTGTGGGAGAGTGAGGGAGAGAGAGCATGTGTGTGGGAGAGTGAGGGAGAGAGAGCATGTGTGTGGGAGAGTGAGGGAGAGAGCAGGTGTGGAGTTGGGACTTGGCTACTATTTCCATGAAAGTCTCAGCTGTATACCTCACTGTCTACCTCAGCTCCTCTAGGACTGCCACTCTAGCCTCCAGAGGTCAGACACTGGTGCCAGGAGTCCTCCTCCCAGCCTGAGACAGGCCCAGGACACTGGTGCCAGGAGTCCTCCTCCCAGCCTGAGACAGACCCAGGACACTGGTGCCAGGAGACCTCCTCCCAGCCTGAGATAGACCCAGGGCACTGGTGCCAGGAGATCTCCTCCCAGCCTGAGATAGACCCAGGACACTGGTGCCAGGAGACCTCCTCCCAGCCTGAGACAGACCCAGGGCACTGGTGCCAGGAGACCTCCTCCCAGCCTGAGACAGACCCAGGGCACTGGTGCCAGGAGACCTCCTCCCAGCCTGAGACAGACCCAGGGCACTGGTGCCAGGAGACCTCCTCCCAGCCTGAGACAGACCCAGGGCACTGGTGCCAGGAGACCTCCTCCCAGCCTGAGACAGACCCAGGGCACTGGTGCCAGGAGACCTCCTCCCAGCCTGAGACAGACCCAGGGCACTGGTGCCAGGAGACCTCCTCCCAGCCTGTGCCCTCCCAGTTGATTTTGCTCCCCTTACAGACTTGTTGGGTAGGTGGGATGGTCCTGGGGTCCTTGCAATATGCGCCTTTAGTAGGCCAGTTCTTAGTGACAGTGGCTAGTTTTTGGAAGCGCGATCCCTGCTTGGATTTTGGCGGGCTGAGGTGCAGGGGATCGCAGATATTGAACGTCTCCAGTATGCACTGAGAAACGAGCTATTTAAATACGGCGCTGGCTGGGGATGCACCTGTGTTGTATAAATACAGGGCTGGCTGGGGATGCACCTGTGTTGTATAAATACAGGGCTGGCTGGGGATGCACCTGTGTTGTATAAATACAGGGGTGGCTGGGGATGTACCTGTGTTGTATAAATACAGGGGTGGCTGGGGATGTACCTGTGTTGTATAAATACGGCGCTGGCTGGGGATGCACCTGTGTTGTATAAATACAGGGCTGGCTGGGGATGCACCTGTGTTGTATAAATACAGGGCTGGCTGGGGATGCACCTGTGTTGTATAAATACAGGGCTGGCTGGGGATGCACCTGTGTTGTATAAATACGGCGCTGGCTGGGGATGCACCTGTGTTGTATAAATACAGGGCTGGCTGGGGATGCACCTGTGTTGTATAAATACGGCGGTTACAGTTTCGGCTGCAGTGCAACCACCTCACCACCAGGGGTCCCTCTAGTGCTGGCTCTCCTCACAGGCCCAGTCCATCTCCCCTGTCCACTCTATGCTCTGAGCTGTCCCTTATAACCCTGCCTGACAGTTCTCTCGGGGCTTCGGCATCGAGCTCACCTGGGCTCCCTGCTCTAGCCTGCCTTGCGCGGCCTTCGGGCCTTTCCTTTCCTTGCGCGGCCTTCGGGCCTTCTCTCTGGCTTTCCTTACCTGGCCTACGGGCCTTCTGACCTGCCTTGCCCTACTTACGGTGTGTGGCCTACGGGCCTTCAGTGTGTGTGTGGCCTACGGGCCTTCTGACCTGCCTTGCCCTGCTTACTGTGCCTTGACCCAGCCTGGACCTAGACACTGCTTTCTGCCTCCTGCCCTGACCCAGCCTGAAACTAGACACTGCTTTCTGCCGCCTGCCCTGACCCAGCCTGGACCTAGACACTGCTTTCTGCCTCCTGCCCTGACCCAGCCTGGACCTAGACTCTGCTTTCTGCCTCCTGCCCTGACCCAGCCTGGACCCAGACACTGCTTTCTGCCTCCTGCCCTGACCCAGCCTGGACCTAGACACTGCTTTCTGCCTCCTGCCCTGACCCAGCCTGAACCTAGACTCTGCTTTCTGCCTCCTGCCCTGACCCAGCCTGGACCTAGACACTGCTTTCTGCCTCCTGCCCTGACCCAGCCTGGACCTAGACTCTGCTTTCTGCCTCCTGCCCTGACCCAGCCTGGACCTAGACACTGCTTTCTGCCTCCTGCCCTGACCCAGCCTGGACCTAGACACTGCTTTCTGCCTCCTGCCCTGACCCAGCCTGGACCTAGACTCTGCTTTCTGCCTCCTGCCCTGACCCAGCCTGGACCTAGACTCTGCTTTCTGCCTCCTGCCCTGACCCAGCCTGAACCTAGACTCTGCTTTCTGCCGCCTGCCCTGACCCAGCCTGGACCTAGACACTGCTTTCTGCCGCCTGCCCTGACCCAGCCTGAACCTAGACTCTGCTTTCTGCCTCCTGCCCTGACCCAGCCTGAACCTAGACACTGCTTTCTGCCTCCTGCCCTGACCCAGCCTGGACCTAGACACTGCTATCTGCCGCCTGCCCTGACCCAGCCTGGACCTAGACACTGCTTTCTGCCTCCTGCCCTGACCCAGCCTGGACCTAGACACTGCTTTCTGCCTCCTGCCCTGACCCAGCCTGGACCTAGACACTGCTTTCTGCCTCCTGCCCTGACCCAGCCTGGACCCAGACTCTGCTTTCTGCCTCCTGCCCTGACCCAGCCTGGACCCAGACACTGCTTTCTGCCCTCCTGCCCTGACCCCAGCCTGAACCTAGACACTGCTTTCTGCCTCCTGCCCTGACCCAGCCTGAACCTAGACACTGCTTTCTGCCTCCTGCCCTGACCCAGCCTGAAACTAGACACTGCTACTTGCCGCCTGCCCTGACCCAGCCTGGACCCAGACACTGCTTTCTGCCTCCTGCCCTGACCCAGCCTGGACCTAGACACTGCTTTCTGCCGCCTGCCCTGACCCAGCCTGAACCTAGACACTGCTTTCTGCCTCCTGCCCTGACCCAGCCTGAACCCAGACACTGCTTTCTGCCTCCTGCCCTGACCCAGCCTGGACCTAGACACTGCTTTCTGCCTCCTGCCCTGACCCAGCCTGGACCCAGACTCTGCTTTCTGCCTCCTGCCCTGACCCAGCCTGGACCCAGACACTGCTTTCTGCCTCCTGCCCTGACCCAGCCTGAACCCAGACACTGCTTTCTGCCTCCTGCCCTGACCCAGCCTGAACCTAGACTCTGCTTTCTGCCGCCTGCCCTGACCCAGCCTGAACCTAGACTCTGCTTTCTGCCTCCTGCCCTGACCCAGCCTGGACCCAGACACTGCTATCTGCCGCCTGCCCTGACCCAGCCTGAACCTGGACACTGCTATCTGCCACCTGCCCTGACCCAGCCTGAACCTAGACACTGCTTTCTGCCTCCTGCCCTGACCCAGCCTGAACCTAGACACTGCTTTCTGCCGCCTGCCCTGACCCAGCCTGAACCTAGACACTGCTTTCTGCCTCCTGCCCTGACCCAGCCTGAACCTAGACACTGCTTTCTGCCTCCTGCCCTGACCCAGCCTGAACCTAGACACTGCTTTTCTGCCTCCTGCCCTGACCCAGCCTGGACCTAGACACTGCTTTTCTGCCGCCTGCCCTGACCCAGCCTGAACCTAGACACTGCTTTCTGCCTCCTGCCCTGACCCAGCCTGAACCTAGACACTGCTTTCTGCCTCCTGCCCTGACCCAGCCTGAACCTAGACACTGCTATCTGCCTCCTGCCCTGACCCAGCCTGGACCTAGACACTGCTATCTGCCTCCTGCCCTGACCCAGCCTGGACCCTAGACACTGCTATCTGCCTCCTGCCCTGACCCAGCCTGGACCTAGACACTGCTATCTGCCTCCTGCCCTGACCCAGCCTGGACCTAGACACTGCTATCTGCCGCCTGCCCTGACCCAGCCTGAACCTAGACACTGCTTTCTGCCGCCTGCCCTGACCCAGCCTGAACCTAGACACTGCTTTCTGCCTCCTGCCCTGACCCAGCCTGAACCTAGACACTGCTTTCTGCCTCCCTGCCCTGACCCAGCCTGAAACTAGAAACTGCTTTCTGCCTCCTGCCCTGACCCAGCCTGGACCCAGACACTGCTTTCTGCCTCCTGCCCTGACCCAGCCTGAACCCAGACACTGCTTTCTGCCTCCTGCCCTGACCCAGCCTGAACCTAGACACTGCTTTCTGCCGCCTGCCCTGACCCAGCCTGAACCTAGACACTGCTTTCTGCCGCCTGCCCTGACCCAGCCTGAACCTAGACACTGCTTTCTGCCTCCTGCCCTGACCCAGCCTGGACCTAGACACTGCTTTCTGCCGCCTGCCCTGACCCAGCCTGAACCTAGACACTGCTTTCTGCCGCCTGCCCTGACCCAGCCTGAACCTAGACACTGCTTTCTGCCTCCTGCCCTGACCCAGCCTGGACCTAGACACTGCTTTCTGCCGCCTGCCCTGACCCAGCCTGGACCTAGACACTGCTTTCTGCCTCCTGCCCTGACCCAGCCTGGACCTAGACACTGCTTTCTGCCTCCTGCCCTGACCCAGCCTGAACCTAGACACTGCTTTCTGCCTCCTGCCCTGACCCAGCCTGGACCTAGACACTGCTTTCTGCCTCCTGCCCTGACCCAGCCTGGACCTAGACACTGCTTTCTGCCTCCTGCCCTGACCCAGCCTGGACCTAGACACTGCTTTCTGCCGCCTGCCCTGACCCAGCCTGAACCTAGACACTGCTTTCTGCCTCCTGCCCTGACCCAGCCTGGACCTAGACACTGCTTTCTGCCTCCTGCCCTGACCCAGCCTGAACCTAGACACTGCTTTCTGCCTCCTGCCCTGACCCAGCCTGGACCTAGACACTGCTTTCTGCCTCCTGCCCTGACCCAGCCTGGACCTAGACACTGCTTTCTGCCTCCTGCCCTGACCCAGCCTGGACCTAGACACTGCTTTCTGCCTCCTGCCCTGACCCAGCCTGAACCTAGACACTGCTATCTGCCGCCTGCCCTGACCCAGCCTGAACCTAGACTCTGCTTTCTGCCGCCTGCCCTGACCCAGCCTGAACCTAGACACTGCTTTCTGCCGCCTGCCCTGACCCAGCCTGAACCTAGACACTGCTTTCTGCCGCCTGCCCTGACCCAGCCTGAACCTAGACACTGCTTTCTGCCGCCTGCCCTGACCCAGCCTGGACCCAGACACTGCTACTTGCCGCCTGCCCTGACCCAGCCTGAACCCAGACTCTGCTTTCTGCCTCCTGCCCTGACCCAGCCTGAACCCAGACTCTGCTTTCTGCCTCCTGCCCTGACCCAGCCTGAACCTAGACTCTGCTTTCTGCCTCCTGCCCTGACCCAGCCTGAACCTAGACTCTGCTTTCTGCCGCCTGCCCTGACCCAGCCTGAACCTAGACACTGCTTTCTGCCTCCTGCCCTGACCCAGCCTGAACCTAGACACTGCTTTCTGCCGCCTGCCCTGACCCAGCCTGGACCTAGACACTGCTATCTGCCGCCTGCCCTGACCCAGCCTGAACCTAGACTCTGCTTTCTGCCTCCTGCCCTGACCCAGCCTGAACCTAGACTCTGCTTTCTGCCGCCTGCCCTGACCCAGCCTGAACCTAGACACTGCTTTCTGCCGCCTGCCCTGACCCAGCCTGGACCTAGACACTGCTATCTGCCGCCTGCCCTGACCCAGCCTGAACCTAGACACTGCTTTCTGCCGCCTGCCCTGACCCAGCCTGAACCTAGACACTGCTTTCTGCCGCCTGCCCTGACCCAGCCTGAACCTAGACACTGCTTTCTGCCGCCTGCCCTGACCCAGCCTGAACCTAGACACTTGCTTTCTGCCGCCTGCCCTGACCCAGCCTGAACCTAGACACTGCTTTCTGCCGCCTGCCCTGACCCAGCCTGAACCTAGACACTGCTTTCTGCCTCCTGCCCTGACCCAGCCTGGACCCAGACACTGCTTTCTGCCTCCTGCCCTGACCCAGCCTGGACCTAGACACTGCTTTCTGCCTCCTGCCCTGACCCAGCCTGGACCCAGACACTGCTACTTGCCGCCTGCCCTGACCCAGCCTGGACCCAGACACTGCTATCTGCCGCCTGCCCTGACCCAGCCTGGAACCAGACACTGCTACTTGCCGCCTGCCCTGACCCAGCCTGGACCCAGACACTGCTACTTGCCGCCTGCCCTGACCCAGCCTGGACCCAGACACTGCTATCTGCCGCCTGCCCTGACCCAGCCTGGACCCAGACCCTGTATTAGCCATTCTTGTCTCTCTCAACCTGGAGCCACCCTTCTGGGTGGTGTTCATGACTCCTGACCGGAGCCCAGTCGTAACAGTATGCCGAAGCCATTCACATTGGGAGAGACAGAGAGGACTCAGTATTCAGACGGTGAGTCTTCACGATTTATTATCTGTACCATTTGTCAAACTCTGAATTATCCTACTTACCTGAACTGTTTAACTTTTCAGCTCTCAGACCAGGAGCACTGGATGTGCAGCAACTGTCACAGAAGAAATGTGTCTGTATACCAAGAATGCCTTAATTGCAATTCTCCCAAACCAGGCTGGTGGAAGTGTCTCTGTCTTCCTTGTCTTTTGCCTCCAGGCAAACCCTGCCCCCGCTGCACAGCTAATGGGCCACCGTCTCCTCATAAAGATTCAGCCAGAGCTATCACACTCTGCCCTGCTTCTGGCTCAGCTAGGAATGTTTTCACCCTGGACAGTTTACTAACAGAAGATTGTAGCATAACTTGTCACAAAACTTCTCACCAAAAAGCAACTTATACTTCAGGAAAACCAAAAACTTACCTGGCCAAGAGAACTTCTAGGACTTCCGTTCTAGGAGATCAGGCACAAAATCAGATGGAACTCATTAACCCGAGCAGGGCTCTGCTTCCCACAGCTGCTGAACAGCCTGTAACGAGCTCCTTCCCTAGACGTCCTAGAACGGCCTGTGCCTTCTCTAAAATGCTCCTCCAGAAACAAAATCAGGAGCTTCAGACTTTGGCTCGAGGTATCAAGCCCTTGGCAGTACAATCTGTGTCTTCTATGTACCCTACTTCTAACCTTGCTGCTCTGCCATCTGAGTCTGCTACAACGCCCCGAGAGGGGTCCGAGCCTGCTTCATCGCCCCGAGAGGGGTCCGAGCCTGCTACGACGCCCCGAGAGGGGTCCGAGCCTGCTACGACGCCCCGAGAGGGGCCCGAGCCTGCTACGACGCCCCGAGAGGGGCCCGAGCCTGCTACGACGCCCCGAGTGGGGTCCGAGCCTGCTTCATCGCCCCGAGAGGGGTCCGAGCCTGCTACGACGCCCCGAGTGGGGTCCGAGCCTGCTTCATCGCCCCGAGAGGGGTCCGAGCCTGCTATGACGCCCCGAGTGGGGTCCGAGCCTGCTACGACGCCCCGAGAGGGGTCCGAGCCTGCTACGACGCCCCGAGAGGGGCCCGAGCCTGCTACGACGCCCCGAGTGGGGTCCGAGCCTGCTACGACGCCCCGAGAGGGGTCCGAACCTGCTTCATCGCCCTGAGTGGGGTCCGAGCCTGCTATGACGCCCCGAGTGGGGTCCGAACCTGCTTCATCGCCCCGAGAGGGGCCCGAGCCTGCTACGACGCCCCGAGTGGGGTCCGAACCTGCTTCATCGCCCCGAGAGGGGTCCGAACCTGCTGCACTACCCCGAGAAGAGCCTGCTGACCCGGTCCTGCTGCCGCCCTCGGAGGGGCTCAAACTGGTCCCACTGACAGACTTTCTGACTCGGCCATCTGAGCCTGTTGAATCGCTCCAGCTGCTGCTACCCTCGGAGGGGTCTGATTTCATTTTTGAGTACCCCCTGCTAAGATGGGACCCAGGAAGAGGGGGCGGCCTTGAGGAGGGGGTACTGTTACAGTTTCGGCTGCAGTGCAACCACCTCACCACCAGGGGTCCCTCTAGTGCTGGCTCTCCTCACAGGCCCAGTCCATCTCCCCTGTCCACTCTATGCTCTGGGCTGTCCCTTATAACCCTGCCTGACAGTTCCCTCGGGGCTTCGGCATCGAGCTCACCTGGGCTCCCTGCTCTAGCCTGCCTTGCGCGGCCTTCGGGCCTTTCCTTTCCTTGCGCGGCCTTCGGGCCTTCTCTATGGCTTTCCTTACCTGGCCTACGGGCCTTCTGACCTGCCTTGCCCTACTTACGGTGTGTGGCCTACGGGCCTTCTGACCTGCCTTGTCCTGCTTACTGTGTCCTGACCCAGCCTGAACCTAGACTCTGCTTTCTGCCTCCTGCCCTGACCCAGCCTGAACCTAGACACTGCTTTCTGCCTCCTGCCCTGACCCAGCCTGAACCTAGACTCTGCTTTCTGCCTCCTGCCCTGACCCAGCCTGGACCCAGACTCTGTTCTAGCCATTCTTGTCTCTCTCAACCTGGAGCCACCCTTCTGGGTGGTGTTCACGACTCCTAACCGGAGCCCAGTTGTAACAGGCGCTGGCTGGGGATGCACCTGTGTTGTATAAATACGGCGCCGGCTGGGGATGTACCTGTGTTGTATAAATACGGCGCCGGCTGGGGATGTACCTGTGTTGTATAAATACAGGGGTGGCTGGGGATGTACCTGTGTTATATAAATACGGCGCCGGCTGGGGATGTACCTGTGTTGTATAAATACAGGGGTGGCTGGGGATGTACCTGTGTTGTATAAATACAGGGGTGGCTGGGGATGTACCTGTGTTGTATAAATACGGCGCCGGCTGGGGATGTACCTGTGTTGTATAAATACAGGGGTGGCTGGGGATGTACCTGTGTTGTATAAATACGGCGCCGGCTGGGGATGTACCTGTGTTGTATAAATACAGGGGTGGCTGGGGATGTACCTGTGTTATATAAATACGGCGCTGGCTGGGGATGTACCTGTGTTGTATAAATACAGGGGTGGCTGGGGATGTACCTGTGTTGTATAAATACGGCGCCGGCTGGGGATGCACCTGTGTTGTATAAATACGGCGCCGGCTGGGGATGCA
>NW_021820524.1:0-23087 GCF_901001135.1 Rhinatrema bivittatum | reverse complement strand
TAATTGATCTCTCAACCTTTTTTCCCATCACTGACCCCCATATCTATTCCAAACATGTCCAAAACATCTTACAGTACTGGTCAAACTGCAGAAATGGGATTGACACTTTGGGCTGAACTAGTTCTTGAGTTCCTGTTAATATTATTTTGTCAGGTGTTCCTGTTGCACCAGAGTTGTAAAGAAATGTCAGTCATTTTAGGATGGCACTCCAGGGCTTTAAACCTTATAATTTTCAGTAAAAGGCTAAAAATAGTTGGAAAGATAGAGAGAGCCTGCCTAGAAAAAAAGTTCCAACATGTTCATTCAGCTCTTTCTATGAAATGAGGCAAAGAGGATCAAGAAAATGTAACATCTTTGAATAGCTGGGAAAGAGGTGCTGAGAGTTTAAAGGATAAGGAATCCTGAGACCAAAAAGGAAAGAGAGATAATCTTACACAGAGACTGGAAGTCCAATGGAATAAACTGTGTTGCACTTCACGAAAGCATCAACACAAGAGAAAATTTCAAATAACTCCCTCAATGCAAATTTGCAAAATTTTGCACTCTGCCAATTTTTCAAGCTCTAACTATTGTGAAGTACAACACAAAAAAAATAATAAGCAGCATAATTATGCAAAATTGCTCATTACCTATGTTCTCACAGCTAAATTTCACACACAAAAAATGTTTACAAAACACATTTTTTGTAAAACTGAACTTTCTACTTGGGGCAGTATAATTAAAGTCCATGATTTAGGGAAAGCTATCATAAAAAATGTCTTGCCAATGTGATTTATATATTATTTAAAAGGACTGGTAACACATGAAATGTTTCCTGCATTACCAGTACCTAGCATTTCAGTGCAGTGGCCCCTTGGTGTCATCATTTAGAGTCTACATCAGAGGTTCATGGATTAAGCTGTGTCAGTACGCTGCAATGATACTGCAAAGCTGCTGACATATATTTTATTTAACTGTTTCACCCCAATAAGAGACAAGAAGTGTAAAAAGACTGATTTGTAGGGATGTGAATCGTTTTTTGACGAATTAAAATATCGTCCGATATATTTTAAATCGTCAAAAATCGTTAGAGGCGATATTTAATAGAAATTCCCCCGATTTATCGTCAAAAATCGTAAATCGAGGGAAGGGGGGGGGGAGGGGGAGGGCGGGAAAACCGGCACACTAAAACATCCCTAAAACCCACCCCGACCCTTTAAAATAAATCCCCCACCCTCCTGAACCCCCCCAAAATGTCTTAAATTACCTGGGGTCCAGTGGGGGGGGTCCCGTTGTGATCTTCCACTCTCGGGCCACGAGTGCGTTGATAGAAAATGGCGCCGGCGCTACCTTTGCCCTGTCATATGACAGGGCAAAGGTAGCACCGGCACCATTTTGGTTCCTGTCCCCGACGACACGAGCGTAGAAGATCGCTCCGGACCCCCGCTGGACCCCCAGGGACTTTTGGCCAGCTTGGGGGGGCCTCCTGACCCCCACAAGACTTGCTAGAAGTCCAGTGGGGGTCCGGGAACGACCTCCTGCACTCGAATCGTGTTGCCGTAATGAAAAATGGCGCCGGCCATATGGCCGGCACCATTTTCCCGTACGGCAATATGGCCATATGGCCGGCGCCATTTTGTGGGGGTCAGGAGGCCCCCCCAAGCTGGCCAAAAGTCCCTGGGGGTCCAGCGGGGGTCCGGTAGTGATCTTCTACGTTCGTGACGTCGGGGACAGGAACCAAAATGGCGCCGGCGCTACCTTTGCCCTGTCATATGACAGGGCAAAGGTAGCACCGGCACCATTTTCTATCAACGCACTCGTGGCCCGAGAGTGGAAGATCACAATGGGACCCCCCCCCCCCACTGGACCCCAGGTAATTTAAGACATTTTGGGGGGGTTCGGGAGGGTGGGGGATTTATTTTAAAGGGTCGGGGTGGGTTTTAGGGATGTTTTAGTGTGCCGGTTTTCCCGCCCTCCCCCGATTTACGATTTACACAATATTTTAAAAAACAAAACCATGGCGATCCGATTCCCTCCCCCCCCCCAGCCGAAATCGATCGTTAAGACGATCGATCACACGATACACATCTCTACTGATTTGTTTTTTGTGCATATGTTTCTGTGCCATTTTCATCAAGCAAAAAAACTTTGCTTGGGACCTACAGTACATACCTTGTATCCAGTATATACATTTATTAAGTGAATTCAGGTGGTATAAGGAATAAACCAAAGGGCCTTGAAGAGAGGGGTTTTTTTTTCCTTCCCTCCCCACCCCTCCCCCAATTTGAAAAAGCTTATGTTTTCTTTTATTTGTTGTAACTGAGTCGGCATTTAAACGTGTAACTCTGCTGTACCTCTAATTTCTGGGATAAGCTCAAAATTGTCTGCACTAACTACAATGTAACTGTTATGTTTACAATCATGAGTCAAGGCAAACTTCTACGTCTATCCTGAATCCAAACTAGATCAGTTCTTTTTCATTTTTGCTATTTTTTGTGGCTATTTTTTTTTTTTTTTAGAATCTCAAAAGTGGGAGCATGAAGAGAAGCGGGTCACCTTGCTGATGGCTGAAAGGAATCAGTAAGTTGTGCTTGGGACATTTTTTTTTAAAGTATTGGGGAGAATAAAACTGTTGGAATATATTATTTAGAGTGTTTGTGCTTTTAATAGTTAGTAAGGCAGCTAATAAACAGAAGTAATGGTGTGTTTATTTTTAGTCAGTCAGTAAGGCAGCTAATAAACAGAAGTTAGTATGTTTATTTTTTAAATAGTCAGTCAGTAAGGCAGCTAATAAGCAGAAGTTAGTGTGTTTGTATTTCCCAACTCTCCCACCCACCCATAGCTCATCCTTTAATTTATAGGCAGGTGCCACTTTCACACTAAAAAGAAATCAGCCTTTTAACTTCACTTCATGAATTTCCCATACTGTAGGCCACTACCAGACATAAAGTGAATACACTAATACATTTAAAGGACGCTAATTAGACACATTCCTACCTCCATAGCAATCTAAAACTTAACTAGGAACTGAAAAAATTTGAAATGAAGGCAGCAGTCCAACAGAAAGAGGGGGCCTCCCAATCTTTTGCATTGAGTGTCACATGTATGGACGAATTTTGATACTGTTTCCCCTTATGAAATTAACAAACTCATTAGAAATATGAATCTGGCATCACATCCGATTGATAGTATTCCCATCACCACTTTAAAAAATGTGGTTGATGATATTTCAACCCCCATTGCAAAAATTATTAATTTATCCCTTCAAGAGGATAACTATGCTCAGTTACTAAAAAGTGCAATTGTAAAACCAATTAAAAAAAAAAAAACAACGCTTGATCCCCTAGAATTTAATAATTACATACCGAAATCCAACCTCTTCTTATGTTCTTATGTTCTTATGGACAAAATCATTTCTTAGTGCTGCTAGACTTGTCAGCAGCATTTGATACGGTAAACCATTCCATCTTTCTAGACAGACTTAGAGAAATTGGGATAACAGAACATACACATAAATGGTTTGAATCATATATTTCTAATTGGTTCTTTCAGATAAAAATTAATAACACTTAAATTGACAGAGATGTATCTAGCAATGATTAAAAAGCTATTAAACAGTATGAAATTGAGTCTAAATGTTGAGAAAACTGAAATTATATTTCTAGATCGGAGAACCAGCAATAACAATAACAAATCCTCATTTTTTACATTAGAAGACAACCAGACAAATATTGAAATTAGATGTCATGCACAAAATTTAGGGGTGATAATTGACTCTGAACTCAGTCTAAATAAACACATCAATTTGAAACTTAAAAAAGGCTATCATAAGTTACAAACTCTTAAACGATTAAAACCCTTACTGGATCAAAATAACTTCCGAACAGTTCTTCAAGTTTTACTGTTCTCCAGTATTGATTACTGTAATGCTCTATTCTTAAGATTACCAAAAAGTAGAGCCCTACAAGTTCTTCAAAACACAGCAGCTCATCTACTAACCAACACAAAAAAATATGATCATATCACACCAGTTTGATCTTGCTACATTGGCTCCCCATACAATATCGTATAGAATACAAAACCCTCTGTATACTACACAGAACAATATATGGCGAAGGCACCGAATGGCTCAATGCCTCTATCAGATTGCATTCCCCCCAAAGAAATCTAAGGTCAAGTAATAAAGCTTTCCTATCCATTCTTTCAGTTAAATCGGCACAATTAATGCAGGTCAGAAGTAGGGCAATATCTCTCACAGGACCAAAGATATGGAATGAACTTCCTGAAAATATCAGATTGTAGCAGAATGATAAAATGTTTAAAAAAGACCTAAAAACTTGGCTTTTTCATAAAGCCTATGAGGAATACAACCAACAGGAGTAGATGATGTATCCAGTTACAACTTTATGTTTAGTATTAGGTTTTATTGTCCTGCCTTTTTCTCAGTTTTTTTAACTATTTTTTACATTTGATGCCTTGTTATATTTCATTATTTTTACAAATATGCTTTTATGTCTTTTGTGATTTGAAGTGTATCTCATAATTAAGAATTGTTCCTTTAAGTTTTCTTGGCTTTTATGATATTGTTTTATGTTTATTTTATGATACTGTAAACTGTTGTGATGGAACCTCTCTAAACAAAGGTATATAAAATGTTATAAATAAATAAAATAAAGTATTATTTTTTACCCACCAGTGAGAAGTTGTACATGTGCGTCCGATGCAAAGAGCTTCTGTCTCTCAGAGAACAAGTCCAATCTCTGGAGGCTAGAGTGGCAAACCTGGAGGAGCTGAGGCAGACAGAGAGGTATATAGATGAGACCTTCAGGGACATAGTAGCCAAGTCCCAACTTCAGACTGGCAGCCCTGGTGCTGCCATGGAGGAAGAAGGTCTCATGATTGGAGAGCATCATCAGGTGCAGCAGGAAAGGATCCTGTAGCAAGGACCTGCTCTTCAGGTGGTGCATTGTCCTTTCGCATCTAGGATATATCGCCCAGGACTACTGCCCAGGAGGGAAGGGTTAGGTCGGCTGTCATAGTTGGTGATTCAATTATTAGGAATGTAGATAGCTGGGTGGCTGGTGGGCATGAGGATCACCTGGTAACATACCTACCTGGTGCGAAGGTGGCAGACCTCACGCGTTTTTTAACCAGCTTGCAATCCACAAGAGGACATTGCCTCCTATTCCATGACTTTTTAGTTTTCTTAGAAGCCTCTCATGAAGGACTTTGTCATCCGAAGGGATGGGCTCCACCTTAGCTAGGTGCTGGCACTAACCTTTAAAAAGGAGAGAGAGCAGCTTTTAAACTAGAACAAAGGGGAAAGCTGACAGTCGCTCAGCAGTGCATGGTTCGGAGAGAGGTATCTTCAAAGGATACTAATGATTCATTAGAATTAGGGCATCCTTTTATTATTATTCTTATTATTGGAACATTGAGGATCCAATAATAAGAAAAGTAGTCCAAGTGCCTGTAATTAAAAACTCACCTGAGCTAAAAACTTCCAATTTATCCCTATCAATTAAAAAGCAGAATGAAAATACAAACAAAAAACACACTTTGAAATGTTTGTATGCTAATGCCAGAAGTCTAAGAAATAAGATGGGAGAATTAGAATGTATAGCAGTGAATGATGACATAGACTTAATTGTCATCTCAGAGACATGGTGGAAGGAGAACAACCAATGGGACAGTGCTATACCGGGGTACAAATTATATCGCAATGACAGAGAGGAGCATCTGGGAGGCGATGGGGTGCTTTATGTCTAGGATGGCATCTCTGCATGAGATTACATGCACAATCAAATCTTTATGGGTAGAAATCCCTTGTGTGTTGGGGAAGAGTATAGTGATGGAAGTATACTACCATCCACCTGGCCAAGATGGTGAGACTGAAAGTGAAATGCTAAGAGAAATTAGAGAAACTAACCAAATTAGTAGTGCAGTAACATAGAAACATAGAAATGATGGCAGAAAAAGACCAATTGGCCCATCTAGTCTGCCCAGCAAGCTTCTACACTTATTTTCCCATACTTATCTGTTTCATCAACCAACAACTTCAGGGCCCTTGTTGGTAATTGCTTGATTCAAATTTCCCGCCATTCCATCATTGATGCAGAGAGCAATGTTGGAGCTGCATCAAAGGTGATCACAAGGCCTATGGTTAAGGGTAGTAACCGCCACATCAAGCAATTTACCCCAATGCTTGTTTACCCAGACTGCAAGTTCGATGCCTTGTTGGATGTTGTCTGAATGTAAATCCTGTTTTCCACATTTCCCCTGCCATAGAAGCAGAGAGCAATGCTGTATATGTTTTCAAAGTGATGTATCAGGCTTAATTGGTTTAGGGTAGTAACCGCCATAATAAGCAGCTACCCCCACGCATATTTGTTTACTCAGATTGTGAAGTTCAGTCCTTGTTGGTTGTTGTCTGAATGTAAATCCTGTTTTCTACATTTCCCCCTGCCAAAGAAGCAGAGAACAACACTCTATATGCATTCAAAGTGATGTATCAGGCTTAATTGGTTTAGAGTAGTAACCACCATAATAAGCAAGCTACCCCCATGCTTTTTTGTTTACCCAGATTGTGGAGTTCAGTCCTTTTTGTTTCTTATCTGAATGTAAATACTCTTTTCCACATTTTCCCTTGCCATTGAAGCAGAGAGCAATGTTGGGGTTGCATTAACCGTGCAAAGACTTTTTGAGTAAGGGTAGTAATCACCAGTAGTAGCCAACATTCCAGCAAGCCACCCCCATGGCGCTACTCTTCATTCCCATCCTCTAGCCTTTATTGATCCACAGTGTTTATCCCATGCCCCTTTGAAATCCTTCACAGTTTTAGTCTTCATCACTTCCTCCGGAAGGGCTTTCCATGCATCCACCACCTTCTCCGTGAAGAAATACTTCCTGACATTGGTTCCTAGTCTTCCTCCCTGGAGTTTCAAATCGTGACCCCTAGTTTTACTGATTTTTTTCCATCGTAAAAGGTTTATTGTTGACCATGGATCATTAAAACCTTTCAAGTATCTGAAAGTCTGTATCATATCACCCCTGCACCTCCTCTCCTCCAGGGTGTACATATTTAGGTTCTTCAATCTCCCCTCATAAGTCATTTTATGAAGACCATCCACCTTTTTGATCGCCCTTCTCTGGACCACCTCCATCCTGTCTCTGTCCCTTTGGAGATACGGTCTCCAGAACTGAACACAGTACTCCAGGTGAGGCCTCTCCAAGGCCCTGTACAAGGGGATCATCACTTCCTTTCTCTTACTAGATATTCCTCTCTCTATGCAGCCCAGCAATAATGGGAGTAATTATTCCTCTCTCTATGCAGCCCAGTAATAAGGGGAGTTTTCAATTACGCCAATATTGACTGGGTAAAAGTAACATCAGGACATTCTAGAGAGATAAAGTTCCTGGATGGAATAAATGACAGTTTTATTGAGCAATTGGTTCAGGAACCAGCGAAAGAGGGAGCAATTTTCGATCTAATTCTCAGTGGAGACAGGATTTAGTGAGAGAGCTAACAGAAGTGGGGCCGCTTAGCAATAGTGATCATAATATGATCAAATTTGAATTATTGACTGGAAGGGGGACAGTAAGCAAATCCATGGCTCTAGTGCTAAACTTTCAAAAGGGAAACTTTGATAAAATGAAAAAAATAGTTAAAAAAAAACTGAAAGGAGCAGCTACAAAGGTAAAAAGTGTGCAAGAGGCATGGACATTGTTAAAAAATACCATCCTAGAAGCACAGACCAGATGTATTCCACACATTAAGAAATGAGGAAGGAAGGCAAAACAATTACCAGCTTAGTTAAAAGGTGAGGTGAAAAAGGCTATGTTAGCCAAAAGATCTTCATTCAAAATTTGGAAGTAGGATCCAACAGAAGAAAATAGGATACAGCATAGGTGTTGGCAAGTTAAATGTAAGCCATTGGTAAGACAGGTTAAGAAATCATTTGAAAAGAAGTTGGCTATAGAGGCAAAAACTCACAGTAAAAACCTTTTTAAATATATCTGAAGCAGAAAGCCTGCAAGAAGATAAGGCTATTGCGGAAAGATTAAACAATTTTTTTGCGTCGCGTTTACTGAAGAGTATGTTGGAGAGATACCCATTCCGGAGAAGGTTTTCATGGGTAATGATTCAGATGGACTGAATCAAATCACGGTAAACCTAGAAGATGTGGTAGGCATGATTGACAAACTGAAGATAGTAAATCACCTGGACTGGATGGTATACACCCTAGGGTTCTGAAGGAACTCAATAATGAAATTTCAGATCTATTAGTAAAAATTTGTAACCTATCATTAAAATCATCCATTGTACCTGAAGACTGGAGGGTTGTTAATGTAACCCTAATATTTAAAAAGGACTCCAGGGGCAATCCAGAAAAAAAGACCAGTTAACCTGACTTCAGTGCCAGGAAAAATAGTGGAACGTGTTCTAAAGATCAAAATCACAGAACATATAGAAAGGTGTGGTTTAATGGACCAAAGTCAGCATGGCTTTACCCAAGGCAAGTTTTGCCTCACAAATCTGCTTCACTTTTTGAAGGGGTTAATAAACATGTAGATAAAGGTGAACTGGTAGATGTATTGGATTTGGATTTTCAGAAGGCATTTGACAAAGTTCCTCATGAGAGGCTTTTAGGAAAATAAAAAGTCATGGGATAGGTGGCGATGACCTTTCGTGGATTACAAACTTGTTAAAAGACAGGAAACAGAGAGTAGGATTAAATGGAAATTTTTCTCAGTGAAGGGGGGCGAGCAGTGTAGTGCCTCAGGGATTTGTATTGGGACCCGTGCTTTCCAATATATTTATAAATGATCTGGAGAGGAATAAAACGAGTGAGGTAATCAAATTTGCAGATGCTACAAAATTATTCAGAGTAGTTAAATCACAAGTGGATTGTGATAAATTGCAGAAGGAACTTGTAAGACTGGAAAATTGGGCATCCAAATGGCAAATGAAATTTAATGTGGATAAGTGCAAGGTGATGCATATAGAGAAAAATAACCCATGCTTTAGTATATGATGTAGGTTCCTTATTAGGAACTACCACCCAGGAAATAGATCTAGGCATCATAGTTTGATAATAGGGATGTGCAAAGCCCGAACCTTTTGGTTTGGGCTTCGTTTTCGGCCCGCTGTGGAAAATATTGTATTTCCTGCGGTTCAGGTCTTTGTAATTCGGGGGAACCTGAATTTTGGGTTAGTGCGCGCTAACTCCCCATTAGTGCGCACTACTCCCATTAGTGCGGGCTAACATTTTGACGTTAGCGTGCACTAATGGGAATTAGCGCTCACTATCTCCCGTTAGTGCGCACTAACCTGAAACCAAATTTTTCTCGAAATTTTGGGGAAAATTTGTTCGGGTTTCAAGGTCCCCGAACCAGGGCGCTCAATACGAGTACCCATTTTAACATATGTTTTATTGCATTGGCCTTATAACCTTTCAGCATGTCTTCTTCAGTATAATCATCAATGTCCCGACAAATCCAGGTGTGAGTCCATAACTTGCAAATAGATCAGTGTTTTATCACGATTCTCAATGCTTTAACAAAACTTGTACTTGTCTCAAGTTCTTATCTATTGTTTTGTTAAAACATTGAGAATCGTGATAAAATATTGTTCTGTTTGCATATTATCGCTATATAGACTAATATGTGGATTTCAGGGGACACTGATGATTATACTGAAGAAGTCATATTGAAAGTTTATAGTGTGTGTATGCTTTCGAGTATGATGGTCTCCTGATCTGCTTTAACTGGGGTGTATATTATTATTATTTTGAGTGGTCCATATTCAAGAACCCACTGAGCATGTAAGATATCCAAATAAAGTTATCTAGATAACATCCAGATAAAAGTGCTGCTGAATATATCTAGATAAAGTTAACCAGATAATTTTAGGCCTGCTATTTGGCTGACTAGAGTTATCCTCTGAGTGGCTAAAGTTAAACCATGCCCCAGTACTGCTCCTAGCACTGCTCCTAGCACTGCTCCCGGCATGTCCTCTTTTTCTCTAGCTAAATTTTCTGCATGCAAAGATTTACTTTGACAAAATTTAGTAAGTGGGGAGTGAGGGGAATTGAAACAGTAAGATTTGTCCAGCTAATTCCCAGAGTTAGCTATACAAATGTTTTGAATATCAACCTCATAGTTAATAGATCTTATTCCATTAATCCCTGCATCTTCAGATACAGGAATATGGTACAATATGTTCATAGGATTTTTGTTCATTTCAGTATTTATGTAACTCTCTATACCATGGCATTTTACAATAAATTTCCTCCAGGTATAAGAAGTTCCTGCTCCCAAAGAGCTTATAGTCTAAGAGAGACCCTGAGGCAATAGGACATAAAGTGATCTGCCAAGCATCACAAGGAGTGACAGAAGGAGAAGCAGGGTTTGAACACTGCTCTTTGCTCTAACGGCTTGTCTGGCCCCTCTTCCTGTATCCATTTACATCAATAAATTCAGTGGCAGGAAAATATAACTTGTAAGAAAGTAGGTTTTGTTTGCTTAAAAGAATTCAACGATTCTAACAGATTTCACATCAAAGAAAAAAAAATAAGAGTTTTATGGTGAAAATGTTGTCATCTTGCCCTCCAGTGGTAACACAAAGTATTGCAGTGCAAAACCACTGTAACAGTTTTGTAATATATGAACTAATGCCATTTGTAAGAAATGCAAATAGAATTTTTGCTGTAAATATACTTTAAATTAGCATATGTATTATCTTGTGTTGAAAACAATGAAGACAAAGGTTTGTGTTTTAATCACAGCTTATATTTTGTGATCATTACCACTCTCTATATCTCATTTAAGGTGGCATCCACTGTGTACATTTTTTGAACATCTTAATTGGCATTCATGGAAAACCAAGTGCATGCCTGGGATAGAGTCCTTGAAAAGATAATGTCCGATGGCAAATGGGTGGGAGTTCCTGATTCATTTCTTCTCTGGGATTTTAGTTGTGAACAGAAACAACTATTGATACTGAATAGGGATGTGAATCGTGTCCTCGATCGTCTTAACGATCGATTTCGGCTGGGAGGGGGAGGGAATCGTATTGTTGCCGTTTGGGGGGGTAAAATATCGTGAAAAATCGTGAAAAATCGTGAAAAATCGAAAAATCGAAAAATCGCAAAACCGGCACATTAAAACCCCCTAAAACCCACCCCCGACCCTTTAAATTAAATCCCCCACCCTCCCGAACCCCCCCCAAATGACTTAAATAACCTGCGGGTCCAGCGGCGGTCCGGAACGGCAGCGGTCCGGAACGGGCTCCTGCTCCTGAATCTTGTTGTCTTCAGCCGGCGCCATTTTCCAAAATGGCGCCGAAAAATGGCGGCGGCCATAGACGAACACGATTGGACGGCAGGAGGTCCTTCCGGACCCCCGCTGGACTTTTGGCAAGTCTCGTGGGGGTCAGGAGGCCCCCCACAAGCTGGCCAAAAGTTCCTGGAGGTCCAGCGGGGGTCAGGGAGCGATTTCCCGCCGCGAATCGTTTTCGTACGGAAAATGGCGCCGGCAGGAGATCGACTGCAGGAGGTCGTTCAGCGAGGGTTCCGGCGCCTAGCTGAACCCTCGCTGAACGACCTCCTGCCGTCCAATCGTGTTCGTCTATGGCCGCCGCCATTTTTCGGCGCCATTTTGGAAAATGGCGCCGGCTGAAGACAACAAGATTCAGGAGCAGGAGCCCGTTCCGGACCGCTGCCGTTCCGGACCGCCGCTGGACCCGCAGGTTATTTAAGTCATTTGGGGGGGGTTCGGGAGGGTGGGGGATTTAATTTAAAGGGTCGGGGGTGGGTTTTAGGGGGTTTTAGTGTGCCGGCTCACGATTCTAACGATTTATAACGATAAATCGTTAG
This sequence comes from Rhinatrema bivittatum, assembly GCF_901001135.1. Taxonomy (NCBI): domain Eukaryota; kingdom Metazoa; phylum Chordata; class Amphibia; order Gymnophiona; family Rhinatrematidae; genus Rhinatrema; species Rhinatrema bivittatum. The sequence continues at coordinate 11,232 of NW_021820524.1, read as the reverse complement.
AATCTCTATTGTATTGTGTTCCATAACGGTTTAAGACGATATTAAAATTATCGGACGATAATTTTAATCGTCCTAAAACGATTCACATCCCTAAGAATTATTGTGCTCAGTGAAGTATACAATGGATTAAAGATAAGGACACATTTGGAAAGGTTGACAGTTTTTCAGATGCTTGGGGAATTATGATTTTGTGGCATTGCATGGGCTCTGATTTTTTTTCCTTTTATTTATTATTTTTGCCATGAAAAAAGTCTCTCTCTTCATCTTACTGGGGTAAGTGACAACTAGAGTCGGTCTTCTCACTTCATCAACAGATCAATAGTACACCCCCAAAAATTGGTTTTTTTTAACTCACTTTATTCTAGCTGATACAATTCGGACTATTTAGAAACCTAGTGTCAGCATTAGAAAAGCAAACTCCCAGGAAAGTGATCACTAGAGTTTCCAGTAGGAGTCCAAGCTGCTTGATTCACGTCAGCCACAGTAAAAGGATTTTTAAAATAATTTTCTGAGCGGCTGCACTGAATCATTTTTTTTTTCTCAGCCACTTTTAAGCACAGCAACAGCTACTTAAAGGTTATAATCTTTTCAGTCAGATCATTTTTTAATTTAATATTTATTACAATTTTATATTACATCAAAAGCATAGTCTTGGAAAGCAATAATAAGTCTAACAGCTTGTTAACATAAAAAGAAAAGATAAATAATTCAAACCATCAATTACTTCAAGAAAAAAGGAAATCTGAACCTGCATAATAATCAAGCCCAACGAATTGAGAATGGGAGAGACACAATCAACTGTAGGTGGTGAAGCCCAATACATAATACATGAGATCAAAAACGCTTCCAAGGGTGCACTCCACTTGAGACAGATTCTTCACAATCTTCCAAGAATTTTTTCAACTGAGAAAGGTCATGAAAAACAGAGCATACTCCTCGACACTGAAATAAATATTAAAGGGAAATGTAAGGTGGCATCCACAGACTGAAGGGATATCAACTTCTCCTCACATCCCTGCAGGCAATAATCATGTAATAACATTTTAGAATCTTGAGATTGCAGTTTCAAAACTGAAGGCACACAAATCATTAACACAACCAGTCAGCGAAGCTTCCATCCTAGCAGCAACTGCACCAATCTCCAGGAGAGAAACTTAATTAGGAGCAACTGGGGTCAAGAGAGCCAACTTTTGCAAATGATTGTGGGTGCTGAACTCAACACAAATTACAGATCCACCAGCAGAAAAAAAAAAAAAAAAAAATAGAACATAGTGGGTTGTGAGTGTGACTGAATAGCCTATATTTAAATGTTCAGAGAGGAACAGGTAATGTGGACATGGGGAAGACTCATGTGGCCCAAAACGAAGGCCTGGGAAGCACTCAAAGCACCACAATTCATTCTTCTCCCCAATGCCACCAGGTTCCTCCTAACCCCTCCTTAGCCAGCTGCCACCTCTGCAGGCTTGGTTCATCCATCCTTCCACTGGTTTCCACCTCCTCATCATATATTAGGCTTGCCTTCATTGGCAGACTCAGCCCACATCACTATTTGTGATTCCCCCTGCTCCACGGGCTTGTACCACTTCCCTGTTCTGCACTCCCTGAGCCCAGGCACCTTTTTTTCTGGACCTGCTCCTGACTCTCCACCCCCTGCAGCATTTTGTACGGCACTGACAGATACCAGGCCAGAGTCAGTCCCATTGCTGCAGAGTCCACATAAGCCACTCCTCCACCCGTATGTCCTGAGCCCTAGCAGATCAGCAGTCACTATCTCCCCAGCACGTATTGCTTCCTGTCCTCAGTTTGGAAACCCCACAGACTACTGCTGTGTCTTATGGGATGTAACAGGGGAATGTTTTTTCTATTTTTGGGAACAATGTTCATCTCAGTTCAAGTCCTGACCACAGTTGTCCATTTTTGAGAGAGAGATTTTGAGCCCATGATGTTGCATGTCACCACAACCTCCTCCTTCTTTCCTATCCTTCCAGTAAAAGACCTTATTTACCATGGTGACTGCAGGGCTGGAAGCAAAGGGCAGGTATCACTGCCCCTGCCCAACTAGCACAGAAATCTTCACCAAACCTCAAATAAACAATTTTCCAACATTTCTATCTGTTCTTTGAATCTATCCTCTCTGCCTCACTCCTTCCTTTTTCTTTTAAAGTGTATTTTCTGGTCTTGCTCTCATTTCTCATTTACCCCAGTCCAGCCACCAGCTGTCACGGTCCCTGGATAGAACACACTTTAGAAGAAGCCATCCATCTCCTCAGCCCCTCCCACCTGGAGGGTCTGGTTTAGATTCCTGAACACTCCTTAGCCCAGCCATTTTAGTACACAGGAGGATCAGTTTCAGAAAGCACTGTAACAGTGGGGATGTCTAAGTTTTACACTCTGGGGAGGCCTCCATGCTTCATGCAGATGGAGTTTCATTTAGAAGTGATACCTCATTTGCACTCCCTGCCAGAGAGTCCTAATTTACAGAGAGGTAGATTTTTAAGCCTGATACCCTTTTGGGGATAAAGGGATCTCACCAGGGGACCAAAGACCTATGAGCCTGCTCTAAACAGTAAGGGGTAGATTTTCAAAGGGGTACGCGTGTACCCCCCAAAAACCTACCCCAAACCACCCCTGCGCACGCTGAGCCTATTCTGCATAGGCTCGGCGGCGCGCGCAAGCCCCAGGACGCGCGTAAGTCCGGGGCTTGCATGGAGGGGCATGTCGGGGGGGCGTGCCGCGAGTGACGCGGCGTTTCGGGGGCGGGCCGCGAGTGACGCAGCATTTCGGAGGGAACAGGCAGCGCGCGCTGGGCTCGGCTCGCGCAGGTTGCACAAATGTGCACCCCCTTGCACGCGCCGACCCCGGATTTTATAAGATATGTGCGGCTACGCGCATATCTTATAAAATCCAGCGTACTTTTGTTCGCGCCTGGTGCACGAACAAAAGTACGCCTGCGCGTACATTTATAAAATCTACCCCTAAGTGGGCAAGCACCAGTGATGGATCCTGCTGCGAGAGACAGTGAGGGCAGAAGATGTATCCAATTTAACTTTTGAAGTATTTTTTGGACTTGAATAGAGTGGGGAGGCTTTTGGATTCCCCCCTCCCCACTGGGATTGCAGTGCTGAGAACTAGCCTGAACCCACTTGACTTTTTCCCATGAGAAATCCCCCCCAGAAACAACAAGAAAGGATGGGAAAATGAGTTCAGGAGACCCCAACCAGATCACTATAACTATGGGACCCGAACAGGCTGGGAGTCCAAGGAGAAGCTGACATAAGATAAGATTTTGCTGTGAAGTTGGGGACCCCTACACTAGGATTCCCAGATTGCTGCTGGCTGAGCTTTGTCCTGTCTACCCAGGCAGGTAGAGCCCCATGGGAAACCTACCTACCTAGAACTATACTTGTACCAGCAAGTCAGATGTAACTTCAACATTACTGACTAACAGAGATGTGCATTTGTTGATCACGAATTAGGCAATTTCAACAAAATTGCCTAATTCGCCCTGGTTCGGGGGACCTGAACCCCGAAACGGATTTTCCCTGAACTTCGGGAAAAATTCATTTTTCGGGTTAGTGCGGGGGGGGAAGGGGCACATTTATTTAAAAAAAAAAAAAACCACCCCAACCCTTCAAATTTACTTTATTACAACACCCCCCCCCCCCACCACCACCACCACCACCATCCTGATCCCTCCCCAAGACTTATTAAAAGCCCTGGTAGTCCAGCGGCGTCCCGCAAGTGATCCCTTCCTCTCGGGCCATCTGGCCATCAGGCCTGCCAGGAATCAAAATGGTGCCAGTGGCCCTTTGCCCTCACCATGTGACAGGGGCTACCGGTGCCATTGGTCGGCCCCTGTCACATGGAAGGAGCAATGGATGGCCTGAGTCATTTTCTAAGATTTTCTAAGATGGCGCCAGCCGTCCATTGCTCCTTTCTGGTAAGTCAAACTGATGTGATATCTCGATCGAATGTCGGTATATAAAATAAAATAAATAAAATAAATAAATAAATAAGTCTACATTATTATTATTCTAACTGACAGCCATTCTGTTACCATTAAGGCCTGGGTGTGCCTAATATAAGTTAGTAGGGATGTGAATCGTATTTTGACGATTTAAAATATCGTCCGATATATTTTAAATCGTCAAAAATCATTAGAGTCGATATTTAATAGGAATTCCCCCGATTTATCATCAAAAATCGTAAATCGGGGGGAGGGGAAGGGGGAGGGCGGGAAAACCGGCACACTAAAACATCCCTAAAACCCACCCCGACCCTTTAAAATAAATCCCCCCCCTCCCGAACCCCCCCCCCAAATGTCTTAAATTACCTGGGGTCCAGTGGGGGGTCCCGTTGTGATCTTCCACTCTCGGGCCACGGGTGCGTTGATAGAAAATGGCGCCGGCGCTACCTTTGCCCTGTCATATGGTGAAGCTCCAGCCAGCCCCTGCATCAGTCAGCCTCGCCTCCCAACAGAGGGGACCTGTAGGGGTTCGCCCTCTCAGGTAGTGCCAACTCCCTCTCGGGTAAGGGGTCCACATTTTCACGCATTAGTGTAACAATGGGCCTTGCATTTGAGGTGGACTGTCAGCATTCTAGAAAGGAGGGGTCACTAGGGATCAGGGTACCAAGGGGGTAGACTATGACGTTGGAGGAGGAATTTTCAAGGATTATAATTTATGGGTGTTGTGCTTACCACTCTGCAGCCGCACCAACCCTGCTCACCGTGGCTTTCAGCCACACGCGGTCGGCCGTCTGCCTCAGGGCCACTAACTGACACCCTGGGCCCTCCTCCTATGATGCCGGGCTGCCGAAGGCCCACGGAATGCCGCCGTCCTCCCGACATGCTGGGCCCACCCTCTAGGCGCAGGGATCCCTCTTAAAGGGACAGGCACGGGAAATGCTGGGAAGCTTCACCGGATGATGTAATCACTCCTGACCTATTTAGGCCCACTCCACCTGCTCCTCCCTGACTTGGCAACAGGTCTGTTTGGCTTCGTTTCTGGTGCCATGCTTGCTTCAGCATTCCTTCTTCCTGAGTGCTTGTTCCTGTGTCCTATGTTCTGCTTCCTGCCTTCCTCATACCTGCTCCTGTCTCCCTGCCCAATTCCAGCTCCTTCTCCCTTGAACGGATGTTCTGGCTTCTGACTCTGGACCGGCTTTCGACAACTCTTCTGGCTTCTGACTCTGGACCGGCTTCCGACGACTCTCTGGCTTCTGACCTTGTACCGGCTATTGACGACCCTCAGGCTTCCAACCTCGGACTGAATATCGACCTTTCTACTGTCTTCACAGGGGCCCACCTAAGACCAGCTGGCCCCATACACCCATAGGCTCAACCTGCGGGGAACAGGGTTGGTATTGGTGAAGCTCCAGCCAGCCCCTGCATCAGTCAGCCTCGCCTCCCGACAGAGGGGACCTGTAGGGGTTCGCCCTCTCAGGTAGTGCCAACTCCCTCTCGGGCAAGGGGTCCACATTTTCATGCATTAGTGTAACAATGGGCCATGCATTTGAGGTGGACTGTCAGCATTCTAGAAAGGGGGGGCCACATCTTTAGGGGGAAGTTATCAGTAGAGTGGAAGGGGAGGGCCTACAAAATGGGTCATATCTTTGGGAAACCATTGTGGGATTCTGTAGTCACTAGATGGGTCAACTTAACTCCAGCCTGATCGCATTGGGGGATGGGTTCAGTGATGGGGCATCAAGGGTCCATTTGTGCAATCAGCAGTGGGGATCAAGGTGGTTAGGTGAGTAGAGGGTCATTGACTGAATCAGCAGTGGGGGCTTGGGGTGAGCCACTGAGGTCGTTCCAAGGGGGAGTTCCTATCACTTCCTTGAAAACCATCACAGGAATCCCCTGTATTTCTGGGGAGGCTATTGAAGATCCCAATGGCAGGAAATTATGCATTCTGAATAAATAAAAAATGTATAGTAAGTTTCCTGTTTTACTGGGACAATGTTAACACACAAACGGGCAAATTTTAAAGCGAAGGCACGCATAAAAAAAATGGGAGATGCGGGCATGGCTGGGCTGCGCTTGTGCCGCTGGCTTTTTGAAAGGGCCACGGCCACGCGTGTGTCTCCCAAAATGCGTGGAAGAGCTGGCTTTAAAAAAGGGGATGGCTGGGGGCAGGATCTGGGCAGAGAGTGGGTGGGCTGTGGGCTGGGCGGGACAGCACCATTAGTCACTGTCCCAGTGAAGCATGCACTGGCAGCTGGCCGGCCTGCTCAAGTTACTACTGCTCGGGACAGCAGGTAAGTAAGCGAAAAATCAACCTAGATAGAGGGTTTGTAGGGGTCGGGTAGGGGAAAAGGCAGGCAGGGTGGTAGGGGGTTAAGGAAGTTCCCTTCCAGTCCATTCATTTATTGGAGTGGACTGGGAGGGAACTGGGGAAAGACCCTTTCGCGTCACTGAGTGCATGGAGCAAAATCCCCCTCTTGTGCACAAGAGTCGGCACTTACGTACATATGCCCCGGGCCGATATAAAATCAGGCACGCATATGCGCACGGGTAATGGATTTTATGATATGCACGCATTGGCGTGCGCATGTTATAAAATCGGCACATCCATGTTCGCATGCCAGGAACTGCGCACACATGGATGCTTGCGCGCGGGTCTGAAAATTCAACTTATGGGAATTAATGCTGGGAGTACATCTAATATTAATGCCTAATAAGCCTATGAGAATACATTGTAGTGCAAACTGGCTCATTGGCATGCATGCTATTTTATCACACAGAATTAATAATGTGCATGCAAATAATGTATGATCAACATGGGCATTAGGCAATTCCTACATTAATGACTGTTAAAATGTTAATCTAAAGCTCATTAATACACAGACTTCTTAAACCGGCTGAATGACCAAGAAGCATATGTATTGAAATTAAGGATGTGCTTTCATTTGAATTGATATAGACAATGTCAACAACATTGTCCATGTCATTTCAAATAGTTCTTTAAAAAAAATGATAGAAAAACTCACAAGTCTTTGTTTCATTTTCTACATTTTTTGTATATATTATTGCAAACAGTTTGCACTATTTGCAAATTGAGTGCATAGATTCCCCCCAACAAACTTCTTAACCCAGTGGTCTCTAGAAATCCCCAGTCCCACCACCCCTGGAGGTGATTGAAGTTGCTCTAGAAACATAATATTGGTGGAAACCCCCCCCCCCCATTCAAATGCACTGTCCTTAATCCCTTCCTTGTCTTTAAAAAATAGCCCCCCTTCCAGCTACAATATCCCTATTGCCCACCCAAGCCCACCCTCCAGACTTCCCCCAGATTTATTGAAATCATCTTGGTGGTCTACTGGGAGCCTGGGAGTGACCTCTCCACGTCTGGGCCTGGTGGCCACCATTTTTTTTTAAATGCCTGCTCTTTGACTCTATCATGTGACAGGGATTACCCAGTGGCAATGGTAGCCCCTGTCACATGATAGAGGCAAAGGGCCAGCCACCACCATTTTGAAAAATAGCAGTTGCTGAGTCTAAGAATGGAGGGTTCATGCCCAGGCCCCCATTAGATCAGGGTTCTCAACCCAGTTCTTCAGGCACACCTAACCAGTCAGGTTTTCAAGATTTCTACAAAGAATATGCATGGAATAGATTTGCATTCAGTGGAGACAGTGCATGCAAATCCATATTCATTGTGAATATCCTGAAAACCTGATTGGCTAGGTATGCCCCGAGGACTGGGTTGAGAATCACTGCACTAGACGACCAGAGCAGTTTCAGCAAGTTTTGGGGGGGCAGGAGGGGGGGCTAAGGTGGGAAATGGGCTCTTACAGTTGGGGGTGGGCCTATTTCTTAAACAAAGGAAGGGGGGTTTCCACAAATATTACATTTCTGGAGGAACTTTGGCTGCTTCCAGGGGTGACAGATAGTGTGGGACAGGAGATCTCTGGAGACCCCCAGGGTCTTACTTTAGGTTTTTTTTTTCCTATTTTCCTTTTTTTTTTTTTTAGTTATTTGAAAATAGCACCCACTATTTTCTGAAACCAAAAATGAAAAGAAAAGAAAACACAAATGAAAAAAAAAATTGTGTCTAATTAAAATGACAGACAAAAGTAAAAGAAAGTTTTTGGTGTACACACCCCTAATTGAAATATCATGCAATGAAGGTCATATTCATCTTGTCTTAAAATTGTTTTGTTAGCACGATACATTTTAAGCTGATTTTATGCAAAAATAGAGCATGATAAAGTTTTGCCATTTATCCTATGAAGTGGTTCCTAAAAGAAACTCAATGTGATAAATATCATATAGGTGCAGGAAGATGAAATATTTATCACACATGCGATATTTAGAAATGATAAATACTGTGGCTTTATTTGCATTTGCCCAGTGCCAAAACTATCACCATTAGCCCCTCCCCACCTACAGTCCCTCAGAAATGTGTAAAAGGTAGACTCTATGGAGCAAAAATAGATCTTTGAGGAGGGTGGTAGCTATGGATATTGACATAGAAGGATTGCCTTTGCTCATATTTAGGTGAATTTTAAAAGGTCCGCACGCATAAAATCTGAGGGTTATGTGCGTGGCCGGGAACCTGCGCGTGCCACGCGCACTTTCAAAAGGGCCTGGCCACATGCATAACCCCCGATACGTGCCAAAGTGCCAGGCCAGTAGAAAGGGGCGGGCTGGGGTGAGGAGTCTGAGCGGGGAGGGGCTGGGAGGGGGCCAAACCAGGACAGCGCCATTAGACGCTGTCCAGGGAAAACACACACCGGCAGCCAGTCAGTATGTGGAGCTTACGCCTGCCCCTTAGAACGCGTAAGTAAAAAAAACAAAAAAAGTTAGAAAAGTTAGGGAGGGTTTAGGGGTCGGAGAGGAGAGGAGAGGAGAGAGGAAAAGGCAGGAAGGCCAGGTAGGGGTGTAGGAAAGTTGCTTCCCAGTCTGCTCCATCCCAGAAAGTCCCACCCCCACTCCTTCCACATGTGAGCCAGAAAACATTTTAGCCAGATAAAAAGTTATCAGGATATCTCAGGATTGGTCAGTGCAGTGGGATTTTCAAATCCCACCATTCGTACAGCTAAGTCTTAATGTAGCAAGGGAAATGGCACTAAACAGCCTCCACATATAGGGGTAGATTTTCAAAGGCGTACGCGCGGGAAAACAGGCACTTAAGCGCATAAACCGGGGTGGCGCGCACAATCGCAATTTTGCATAGCGGTATTTGTGCGTGTAAGTGGACATGCGCGAGCAACATTACGCAAATACAAAAGGGGCGTGTCGGGGGCGTGTCGGGGGACGTGTCTGGGCGGAGACCGAACATATGCGCACAAAACGTATTTTATAAGGGACACGCATAACGTCACCGGCGCGCGCATACGAAGTCGCTCGCGTAGATTTGCTACTGCTTCTTGTGTGCGCAAGGAATGAGTGAAGGCGCTGCGGCTGCTGTCTGACATCACCACAGTTCCAGACATCCTGTAGAAGGGCAGAAGGCGGACAGGAGAGGGCCTGGGGGAGTACCCGCTCTAAACTGGGACAGTGGCACCGTTGTCCATACACAACGTTTATGTGCGTATAGGAGAGAGAGCCGCACGAGCGTCTACACAGCCATTCATTGCTAATTCCTCAGTCTACACATGTTCAACGCAGCAGCAATATACGCGCTGGAATCCCTAAGGCTCAGAAGGGAAAGAGAGAGGAGGAGGAGGAGAAGGCAGCTGAGACGGAGACGCTACCCGTTACACCGGGTCTACAGGACCCGCACCCCAATTTCTGGACCTGACTGAGGAGGAAGTAATGACCCGTACAGATTTGATAAGGAGACCATACTGTCCCTCTGCAGAATGTTAGAGGGTGACCTGCAACCACGCACGCAAAGGGGCCATGCCTTGCCTGTACACGTCAAGGTGACTACCTTCCTTGCATTTCTGGCTACCGGCACCTTCCAAACCCCGCTTGGCCTGATGTCTGGAATCAGTCAGGGTGCCACCTCAGGATGTCTGGAGCAGGCCCTGGCTGCCCTGCTGCGACACACACACCACTTTATCTCCTTCCCCACCAGTAGGGAGGAACAGCATGGAACCATGAGAGACTTCTACCAAATAGCACGCTTCCCCTCGGTCTTGGGAGCTATTGATTGCACCCACGTGCCCCTAAGGGCACCAGCAGCAGATGAGGCCATCTACCCGCAATCGCAAGGGATACCACTCACTAAACATGCAGGTGGTGTGCAATGCCAGGGCCCTCATCACGAACGTAGTGCCTCGCTTTCCTGGATCCACCCACGATGCCTACATTCTCACCCAATCAAGGATCTATGAAGAATTCCAGCTGCGTCACATCACTGGTGGCTGGCTCCTAGGTAGTAGAGCAACAAACAACAGCAACCACCTACCTTAGTACAATCACTAGCCATAGGGTGCCACAGTAGGCATAACCATGGAAGCCATGGTTTGTGCCTACTGTGGCACCCTATAGCTAGTGAATTGTGTAAGGGCCTGTGAGCTGAATGACAGTGATCCACACACATCATCTAACCTTCTGATTATCCCGTATGCTACAGGTGACAGAGGCTATCCCCTCAATCGTGGCTCATGATCCCCGTGGCATGCCCCAACACGGGCAGCTGAGATGCGCTACAACAGGGCACACCGTAGGACCAGGTATGTTAATCGAGAGGAGAACATTTGGCATCCTGAAATCACGCTTCCGCTGTCTGGACAGATCCGGTGGGGTTTGCCCTCCTGTACGCCCCCCCTGGCCCTAATGGTGTGAGATATTCCTAGCCTGCTGTATCCCTACACAATCTGGCAATCAAGGAAGACAACATCCCTGACCTGAGGATGGACGGAAGACAGTGAGGAGGAGGAGGAGGACATACAGCTGACCATGGAGGAACTGGACGAAATACATCGCCTGATCCAAAGGCGGGCACAATACGAGAAAGGAACAGTCTCATAGAAAGCCATTTCCGTAGGTGATTAAATGTGCATTTTATTTACAGGTGCTGTCAAATGTGAATAGTGAATAAAAAATTAACAACAGGAAACCCTCTCACAGGTCACTTCCTTGCCCGTCCCCCCTCCTACGAGCCTCGGAAAGCCGAGACTGGCCCACCGGGCACTGCGGCGCAGGGGACTCCGGCCACTGCTCACACTGCCCTCAGAGGGCATAGGTGGGCTGGGCACCCACTCCGGGGCATGGCTACATGAGGAATAGCGGGACAGGCAACAGCTCTTCAGCTGGTGGTGGAGGTAGGATGGAGGCGG
>NW_021820523.1:0-22957 GCF_901001135.1 Rhinatrema bivittatum | reverse complement strand
GCAATTAGTGGCAAAACACAGACCAAACTCCTGGGGGAAAATACCAGCACAGTCAGGGCGGCAGGGTGTTGACACAGGCTGTGCTAGTTCCACAGAATCAAAAAACATGTGCTCGTTCTGCGTGCCAAATACGAAGCCGCGCCGGGAAGAGCAAGGCAAATTTCACCCCCTTATTATGAAGCGTGGAGCAGATAGGAGAGAAGCCCTTACGTGCCTCCGAGACCGAAGTAGAAAAAGTCTTGGAATATGCGAACAGCCTGGGTCTGGTAGCTTAGGTCACGTTTCGCCCGGGACGCTCGCCATATCTCACTTTTTGTGTGCTGAATTCAATATTTCGCTATTACAAGCCTCGGGCGAGTTAGAGGCGTGCGTTTCGCGCCCAGCCGATGTGCCCGCTCCACGACTAGTTTACCTTGCAGGTGGGGCAGAGAGAGAGCTTCTGGCAGCCAGGTCTCCAAAAGGCCACACAGGGTCCGCTCCTCAATGTCCTCCGGGAAGCCCAAGAAGCGTAAATTGTCGCGCCTCGCACGATTTTCAAGGTCCTCAACTTTAGTTTGCGGGCCTTCAAATCACTGGCCTGCGCCGCCATCTTGCGGGACATTTCACCCCCAGCGTCTTCTAACCCTGAGATCCTGCTCTCTGCCACATCCAGCCGCGGCGGCAGCGCGGCCAGCGAGTCACGCACCTCACCCCGCTGTGCCGTGAGCACCGACCACTTTTCTTCCAGGGCCTCTCTCATCGCTGCTTTAATGTCCGCAATAGTCAATGAGGCCGCGGGGGGGGAGGGGGAGTCCCCGATCCGCCGCCTCCGCCATCTTGTCGTCTCGGCCCTTCGGTTTTTCCGCGGGTCTTTTTTCGCCGGCTTTGCAGTCACCGACGGCGCCAGACGAGCCCGGGTCCTGGCCACGGACATAGGCGTGTTTCCCAGCCCCAAAAAAAACTGAGCGGGGCCGCTCCGAACGCGCGAGTTATGCCGCGATTTGCGAGGTCAAGCGGGAGCTGAGGAGATCCACGTCCTCCCCGCTACCACATCACGTGACCCTCCTCTCCCCGCCACTTCTTTCCCCCATGGTTCAGCCGCGGGAGGAGGGACCCAGATGACTCGGGTCCTAGCAACCCCAAGAGACCTTCGGGAGCCCCGGAAGGGTTTTCTCCCGAGTTTGTGCTTTTTTGCACGAGGCCTTCCTGGCTAGGCAGCCAGGCAGGCAAGTGCGGTGTTAAGGAAAGCCTGGCAGACTCGGCTAAACGGATGAAGGTTCCTCCTCAGGGATCCGCGAGATCACAGAGCCTGCCCCGCGAAAGTCGCCCGGCGCGCTTGGAGTCTGATTCGGAAGATTCGGATGAATCTCAGAAGGACGAAGACAATTCCTCGGGGGACCGATCGGGATGAGGACCCAGCAGGGGTCCCCCCCAGGACCCAGGAAACTCTAGGACGGACCAGGGGATCTCTGCGGGTCCGGAGGCTGAGGGCAATGATCCTCGAGTGATCCGTCTCTTTAAGAGAGGAGCTTCGCCCACTTATCCCCCAGGTATTGGAGGAATTGGGGATCAAGCTCATTCTGGAGGATTCGATGCCGAAGGGGTTAATCTGGTGCTGGATGACCTAAGAAGGCTTCCCAGCACCTTCCCAATTCGAAAGAAGATCCAGAAACTGATTAACCGGGAGTGGGACTCCCTGGATTCGGGGCTGCGAGTAGGCAGAGCCATGTCAAGTTATTAAAGCACACATATATCCACAATTGCTTTTCGAGAAGAATACTGAAGAGCAGAGCTTCCTGCACGGGTATATAGGCTGACGTCAGCTTTGAAATCTGACTCTGTCTCCCATCTGCTAACAGGAGCACACTATACCGATTGGACCTGAGTCCACTTGTCTACACTAAGGAAAATGAAATTATCAGATAAGTAATTTCTCCACTAATACTGACATTTTAACCAGAGCAAAGTAAATCTGACTACTAATTCCAAGACTCAAACTGATCTTTTGCACAAGGCTCCTGAGAGCAAAGGAAATTCTTACTCACTCACATCTAGATAAGACCTTGCCTATGTCACTGGGTAGAAATTAGTAAACTATACAAGATATTCAAACACTTACAGACCCACTGTAGGTAAAGGGAGTGATTATGGTGGAGTGCCTCAGGGATTAGTCCTTGGGTCAGTTCTGTTCCTGTATTACAGAGGTAAGAAGGAAAGGTTTGATTGCTTTGCAAATGATGCTAAGGGCTGCAGTGATGTGGTATACCCCTGCGAGAGAAGACTGAATGAGAAGGGGGTCTAAGAAAACTTGAGGAGTGGTTAAATAAATTTCATTGTGAAAAAGTGCAGAGTCATGCATTTTGTCAACAGATCTGAGAGAGTGGTACACGAGGTGTGTGGAGGGGAGAGGAGGGTGAGATACTAATGTGTGGCAACCAAGAGCGAGACCTTGGGGTGATCAGATGTGATGATTCCTTGAGAAAGCAATGTTGAGATTCAGAGGGATGCTAGGGTGCATAATCTAAAAAGGAAGTTATAATGTCTCTGTAGAGGTCACCTGGAATACTGTGGCTGATTCTGGAAGGTACATCTCTGAAAGGATATGGTCAGAGTACAGAGGCCTCGTACTGCGATGTCTTGTTCCAGAATTTCCTTTCCACAGAAAAATGTTTGCTTCTCTGCATGATGTATACCTTTGAGATATTTTGAATGTGTAAAGGCCCAATAGCTGGTCTTTTATCTGCAAGATCTCTTCCCTCAACAATCACCAAGACAGTCTTGTAGAATAATTTTGGTTTTGTTTTATTTTATTTTATTTATTATAGGATTTAGTTTACACCTTCTCATTGGTAGCTCAAGATGAGTAACATTCAGGTTCAATAAGTATTTCCCTGTCCCCAGGCCTTATTTAGCAAGCATTTTTTCCCATAGACACAGAATTGGAGAAAACCTTCAGTAAATCAAGCTGCTAAGTTTGTATCTGAGGCAATGGAGGGAGAAGTGACTTGTCCATGGTCACAAGGAGCAGCAGCTGATTTGAACCCTGACTTCCCTGGTCCCTGCTCTAACCACTAGGCCACTCAACTCTACTCCACTTGGCTGTCTTTATTATTGAGAACATATCTCTTCAGACGGCGGGGGAAGTCCGTGAAAGCCTGCGCGGTCGGCGCTAAAGCCCGTCGGGGTAAGGCCTTTACTTTCTCTCTTACCCCCCGCGGGCCCTACCGCCGACCACGAGGACCGTTCCTTACCTCGCCGATCACCAGGGCCCTCCTCCGAAGCGGCATCCGAAGCGTCCCATCCTGTGCGAGCCACCAGCTGACGTCATCCAGGGGCGTCCCCGCAGAGTTTAAAACCCTGCTCCTCCCGGCGGCTTCTTCTCTTCAGACGGCGGGGAAGTCCGTGAAAGCCTGCGCGGTCGGCGCTAAAGCCCGTCGGGGTAAGGCCTTTACTTTCTCTCTTACCCCCCGCGGGCCCTACCACCGCCGACCACGAGGACCGTTCCTTACCTCGCCGATCACCAGGGCCCTCCTCCGAAGCGGCATCCGAAGCGTCCCATCCTGTGCGAGCCACCAGCTGACGTCATCCAGGGGCGTCCCCGCAGAGTTTAAAACCCTGCTCATCCCGGCGTCGCGCGTCTAAGGAGCGTGTCAAAGGGGCCTGCCCCTTTGAGCGCCCCTTCGAGCAGCCCCGTTCAACAGGCCGAAAGGACTTCGCCTGTGTGACTGTCATAACCAGTCGTATCTAAAGAGGTCGGAGTAAGTCTCAAACTATTTGTCTGATAAGTAACGGAATCAATACCAAAGTTTTCCCCGCATGACCCAGCGGGTCCAGCCCAAGCACAGAAAAGCTTAACAGTACGGACGTTTAACAACATCTAACAGTAAGCCTAGCAAAGTATGTAAAACCTGTCAGTGAGCCACTGGTAATCTGAACTCCTAAACGACAATAATTCAATGTGCCTCATGAGTCTGTTGCTTAATATTTGAAGTCTCTCTAGCACTCAGTACCATTTTTTCTCTCTTTCCCAACACGTTAGTTGGATTAATGCGTTTTCTGTGCCTTATCAGGATTTACTCAGGAACAAACCACTCTCATGCCTTTTTGCTAGATTGTAATGCATATGTACGTTAGCAATATCAAGTTTTCACATTCTTTGCTCATCCAGATACCCGAAAACGAGATATATTCTGTCATCACTGTATAACGGATGTACAACATGCTTTATTTATCAGTCTGCCTGGAACTATACTAGAATGGTGTTTTGCCTGTAAAGTGCATGATACTAGCTCTCGGTAGTTTCTGCCTTACAACTGTCTCATCCAACTCTAGTTTTTCAATACACCACAGATCAACAATGCCCCCTTTAATTGGAAACTTTTCCCTAGCCTGCCACCTGCAACACATCCCATTTTATCCATTTACTTTCTCTCATCAGGCCACACACCGCAAGACCACGCTCAGCAAAAGAAGGCTTATCCCAATACACACCCTCACACGCACTCAAGCCATCAGTCTATCACTCATTTCCATTATCCTATTTAACGCACAATCACTCCAAAAGAAAACCCATCTCTTACACGATATTCTTACAGACTCTAAACCAGAAATATGTGCTGTCACAGAAACATGGTTCAAACAACATGACACTCCCCTCATCAACCAGCTACCTTTAGAAATCTACGATGTTTTCTCTATCCCTCGGAAAAAGAAAAGAGGTGGCGGCATACTCTTGGCTGTAAAAAAGGAATTTCAACTACTATCCCAGAAATGTGATATTCCAAACCAGTACGAAATTGGCTTTTTCAAATCGAAGTCACTCCAACTGTGTCTCATTTATACACCCCCAGGTCTCCTGGAGAAAGATTCATCCCCTCTTATCGAATTTATTGCAAACTCACTATCCCCTGACATACCCACAATTCTCCTAGGAGACTTCAACTTACACGTGGATACCTCCCCGCAATCCCCAGCATGTGAAGCATTCCTCTCCTCCCTTGAAGCAATGGGCTTCCAACAAATAGTGAACTCTCCCACACACAAAGCTGGCCACACACTTGATCTTATCTTTGTCAATTCCCCCATCAACATAAGCAATCCCCCTTCATGCACTACAGTACCCTGGTCTGACCACTACCTTATTCAGACTAAACTCTCACTCCCGCAAATCTCCCCCACCACGCCCCATCAGCCCATTTCATTTAACTTCCGCAAACCATGCCTATAGATACCATCTCACAAGCATGCGCTGACATAGACAGTCACATTGACGTCTCATCCCCAGACAATGCCATCTCTACCTGGCTCAACCTCACCCTCAGCATTGCTGACAAACACTGCCCCCTCACAATAAAAACTATCAACCCAAACCGTAGAAACAGAAAACCCTGGTATACGCCTGAACTTAGGAATCTTAAAACCCAACTCAGAACAGCTGAGAGGTCATGGCGCAAATACCAATCCCCCGCAACTAAAACATTATACTACCAACAAATGCATGAATATAGAAATTCCATCCTTCAGATTAAACGTAATTACTATGCTAAAAAAATACATGGTATGCAATATAACCCTAAGGCCCTATTCACCATGGTTGCGGACCTCACTTCTCCTACCCTCAAACAACTACCTGCTAATCCCTCTAAAAATCGTTGCAATGAATTAGCCCAATTTTTCAAAAACAAGGTCTCTTCCATCACTGCACAATTTTCACAGAATAACAGCAATATCTGTCTGCCCACCATCAACTCTCCAGTCTCCCTCTCATCTTTTGACTCTTCATCCTCTCTTGAAGTACAAAACATCCTTAAAAAATTAAAACCATCATCTCATCCCTCCGAAACCATCCCCACAAAACTCCTGCTAGCTATCCCCGAGGTGATTGCCAAACCCCTCTCAAATATCCTTAACTGTTCCCTAGAGCATGGCACAGTCCCTAAAGTTCTTAAACAAGCAGTAGTAAAACCCCTACTCAAAAAACCCAATCTTGACCCAGACACCTTATCCAATTACAGACCTGTCTCTAACCTACCCCTCCTAGCTAAAGTTATGAAAAAGTTGTCAACTCCCGTCTCTCCGATCACCTGGAACAAAACAACATTCTCCCATCTACACAACACGGTTTCAGAAAGCACTTAAGTACTGAAACCCTGCTGCTCTCCCTACACGATACCCTCATTAAAGGAACCGACTCAGGTACCTCTTATCTTATTGCCATGCTTGACATCTCGGCGGCATTCGACACAGTCAATCACGATGTCCTCCTCAACATACTCAGGAGTATCGGGATCACTGGCAATGCCCTATCCTGGATACGATCATATCTCCAGGATCGCCTTTTCACTGTATTAGTAGATAACAATGAATCTGACCCCATTAATCTTCCCCAAGGTGTTCCCCAAGGTTCCTCCCTCTCCTCTACCCTATTTAATATTACATGCTTCCCCTCACTACCCTCCTCACTAACCTCCACATCAAGCATTTCATTTATGCCGACGATGTGCAACTCATCTTCCCATTCTCTGACTCTCTCCATACTGCTCTGCTTAACTGGGAAGCCTGTCTTTCCTCTATCAACAAATTACTAAATGACATGCAACTAGCTCTAAATCCCAGCAAGACTGAACTCTTAATCATATCTAATAGGCCACCGCTCCCAGACATCCCACCTGCATACTCATCCACATCTTTCCCATCACACGTTCGCAACCTTGGTGTCCTTATTGATAACCATCTTACTTTCAAACCCTTCATCAAATCTATCATCAAGGAATGCTATTTCAAGCTCCAAACCATAAAAAAACTCAGACCACTGCTACACTTTTCTGATTTCCGCACTGTACTCCAGTCTATCATTTTATCTAAGGTAGACTATTGTAATGCACTCTTTCTAGGCATTCCCGCCACCTATACCAAACCCTTACAACTACTACAAAACGCTGCCGCTAGGATACTATCAAATTCAAAAAAAAGATCACATCACCCCCACACTTATCGAACTTCATTGGCTCCCTATACACTCCCGAATTCTCTATAAAGCCCTTTCCATCATCCACAAAAGTCTGTTGAACTCTAACCTCAATTGGATTAACCCCCCACTCCTCCCCCGTACCTCGAATAGACCCACACGTACAGCCCTCCAAGGAACCCTACGTGCCCAACCCATCAAATCTTTCAAATTATCATCTACCATAAGCAGAGCTTTCTCTCTCGCTGGCCCCTCCATATGGAACTCCCTGCCTCCCGATATACGCCTGGAAACATACACACCCACTTTCAAGAAAAAACTGAAAACATGGCTCTTCCAGCAAGCTTACCACACATCACCTGCCATTACATAAACCCCCACTGTTTAACTAAAAATTGAGTAACTAAGAATTTGCTACATGACTAGGAATCTATTTCTCGGAATATGTCTCATGCCCATCGATTTTGTACTTTGACTCGGCTACTTATGTAATTAGCTTTTGTAAATAGTTGTGATTTTACTGATTTTGCTGTATCTATTTATTGATATCACGGACGCTCGCGGCATAGTCAGCTCTATACCCTATCCCACTTTTAACCACCTTGTTCTCAGTTACATGTAAGGGCCCTGCCCAAAAGTTAACCTGTTTTTTCAATGTTATATGTAAGGGTTCTGCCCATTTGTTCCTTTTTAACTGTAAACCGATGCGATGTGTAAACGGTCATCGGTATAAAAGAAACTTTAAATAAATAAATAAATAAATAAATATCAGTTATAGCACAAGTTCAGAAGGATGAAAAGCAGACACAGGAAGAGTTCAGAGCACTTCTCTTTGCAGTCTACATTATAAAGAGTGAATGAGGGAAAGGATGTGATAAGAAGGGGGAGAGAGTAAATAAGGAGAACATAGCAGTCCTGCCCTTCCGTTCCCTCCACCCACTGCCAGGAAGACAAAAAGAAGACAGTGCATCTTATTTCCAGCGCCCCCTTCCTATCTAAGGAGAATGGACAGTGTATGCCAGTCTGCCCCATCCTCCAGGGCTTGTACCTTACTGGCCAAGGAAGAGGAGAGTTGCTGGACAGGATAATTTTCCGAGTAGGAAGTATTAGTAACCATTGGTAAGGGGGCTCAAGGATCACCAATGATTTTCAGGTGAAACGTTGGGGGCGGTAAGACCACTGGTGATGGGGAATGAGGATCACTGGGGGCTTGAGTGTGGAGGACCAGGAACAGAGGATAGAGAAAGAGATCCACATTTTCTGGACCCGCCTTTCCTTAGTGATTCTCCAACCCCAGCCCCCATAGGTGTTCAGTGGTGAGTGAAGAACTGCTGGAGGTTGAGCCTGGTCTGTGGTGGTAATCTAGTTCCCCACCTATGGCAGCAAGTGTGACATCTGTGGGTGAGAAGTGATGATATTGCTGCAAGCAGGAGGGGCATGAGGAGCCCACCCACTCAGATGGAGCTCTGAGGGACTCCTTTCCTCTGGCTCTTCACTGACTGTCTGTCCAGGCATGGACATTAATGTAGTCCTTGGTTAGAGTTGCCAACTGGCTCTTTTGTTGCAGGATAGGTTGATCCAGTCCTGGTTTTAGCTCACTGCATGCAGGGACTTGTAGTTCCAGTGCCCCTCTTGATTTCCCTTTAGGAAAATAGGATCTCAAGTCCATGCAAGCAGTGGGGTAGAACTGGGAACAGATCAGTCTGTCTTGAAAATCTGGAGCTAGTTGGCAACCCTTCCCTTGGGCCTACAAGTTTTCCTATGCCTGCCCTAATGTGGTGTGTTTATGCTGAGAAAATCCTTCCCATTATCACCATGAGTCTCCCTCACATCAAGTAATGTCTGTCCTTTATTTTCTTATCCAGATATCGATGAGTCCATGAGAAGACACAAGGGGAGCCATCCTAAGGAATCCATTAAACAGCTGGAAGTACCTAAAACTGTCTCCGAGAAAGAGAGAGGGGATACCTGCCCATGTTGTGACTGGGGTAAAAACTGCTGGAATCAGTGCAAGCCAGAGGAAAGGCTGAGAAATCCAGCAGGAGACTCCACTGAGAACGTGACTCCCTGTGAGCAAAGTGCCAGTGATATCCCCCGCACTATAGAGTGTGAGAGAGACCAGACCCTTGGAGAACAGTATATATGTAATGAATGTGGAAACTGCTGCATGGATCTGAGATCTCTGAAATTACACCAGAGAATGCATGGAGAAGAGGGAACACAGGCAGGCACCGTATCCGGGCTAAACTTAAGTGCGAAGCAGCATCTCTCAATTCACTATAAAATCCACACTAACCAAGACAGAGCTTTCCCCTGTCCTGAATGTGGAAAGCGGTTCCTTCAGAATCAAGATCTAGCAGTGCATAAGAAAATTCACATAGGAGAGACCCTTTTCATGTGCTGAATGTGGAAAACACTTTAGCAATAAATCCTATCTTTCCAAGCACAAAAGAATCCATACTGGAAAGAGACCTTTTTCATGTACTGAATGTGGGAAAAGATTTCTTCAAAAAAGAGACCTGGTAATACATCAGAGATCTCACACGGGAGAGCGACCTTTTCCATGCAATGAATGTGGGAAAAGATTCCTTCAGAAGAGACATCTAGTGATGCATCAGAGATCTCACACAGGAGAGAGACCCTTTCTATGCAATGAATGTGGGAAAAGGTTCCTGCAGAAGAGACACCTGGTGATACATCAGAGATTCCACACAGGAGACAGACCCTTTCCATGCAATGAATGCGGGAAAAGGTTCCTGCAGAAGGGAGACCTCGTCATGCATCAGAGAACCCACACTGGAGAGAAACCCTATCCATGCAACGAATGTGGGAAAAACTTCAGTCTGAAGGTACATCTTGTGCAGCACCTCAGAATGCATACAGGAGAGAGACCATTTTCCTGTACGGAATGTGGAAAAAGCTTTCGATATATAGCCAGTCTTAAAATACATCAGAAAATTCATACAGGAGAGAGACCCTTTGTCTGTGCTGAATGTGGTAAAGGGTTTATTAACAAAAGAGACTTAGTCATACATCAGAGGACTCACACGGGGAGAGGCCCTTTCCTTGTATGGATGTGGGAGAAGCTTCTGTATGAAGGTAGGTCTTGTAGAACACCTGAGGACACATGTTGGAGAGAAACCATTTTCCTGTGCTGAATGTGGGAAAAGCTATAGTCACAGAGCCAGTCTTCTAGCCCACAAGAAAAGTCATTCAGGAGAGAGACCCTTTCCATGTCTTGATTGTGGGAAACGTTTTGTTAACAAGAGAGACCTATTAATGCATCAGAGAACCCATACAGGAGAGAGGCCATTTCTGTGTATTCAGTGTGGGAAGAGCTTCATTCAGAAGAGACCTGGTGATGCATCAGCGAACCCACAGGAGAGAGACCATTTGCATGCACGTACTGTGGGAAAAGTTTTACTCATAAGGGGAATCTCCTCATACATGAGAGAATCCATACTGGAGACAGACCCTTTGCATGCAATGAATGTGGAAAAAAATTCAGTCAGAATAGGGTTCTTCTACAACATCTGCAGCTGCACACTGGAGAAAGACCCTTTTCTTGCACAGAGTGTGGAAAAAGCTTTGCCAATAAAAGAATATTTACAAAACACCAGAAAACTCATGTGAGGGAGAGACCCTTTCCATGTACCGAATGTCAGAGGAGTTTCATTCAGAAGGGGAGCTGGTAATACATCAGAGGACCCACACCGGAGAGAGGCCCTTTTCATGTACTGAATGTGGGAAAAGCTTTACCAAGAAGGGAAATCTGGTGATCCACCAGAGGATCCACAAAGGAGAGAAACCCTTTTTATGCAATGAATGTGGGAAAAGCTTTGGTGAGAAGGGAGGCCTTATGCAACACCAAAGAATTCACACAGGAGAGAGGCCCTTTACATGCAATCAATGTGGGAAAAGCTTTGGTCATAAGGGGGTTCTTACAGAACACCAGAGAATACACACGGGAGAGAGACCTTTTTCATGCCCTGACTGTGGAAAAAGCTTTAGTTATAAAACAAGTTTTGTATTGCATCAGAAAACTCATACAGGGGAAAAACCATTTTCATGTACTGAATGTGGGAAAACTTTTGCTGTCAAAAGTAAATTGGTAATACATCAGAGAACCCACACAGGAGCGAGACCCTTTCCATGCAATGAATGTTGGAAAAGCTTCAGTCAGAAGAGAAGTCTTACAGAACATCTGAGAATCCACACTGGCGAGAAACCCTTTTCATGCAGTGATTGTGGAAAAGCCTACAGTCATAAAAGAAGTTTTATAGTCCATAAGAAATCTCACACAGGAGAAGCGCAAGTTCAGATTCTGTAGCACAGAACTGGAAACTAACACATTTCATCATTAGGTGTGATTTCCTGATGTTAGAAGGCCTGTATATAAAAAGGCATAATAAGGTGGCAAGGGTCATCCACTGGAGACCCTTAAACCCTATAACATCACTGTACCAGAGAGGATTAGGGAAAATGCTTAGTGAAAAGGTCCTAAGTTTGTATCCGAGGCAATGGAGTGAAGTAACTTACACAGTAACAGAGCAGTGACGGCAGATAAAGACCAAATGGTCCATCGAACCTGCCCAGCAGTTTGCTTATGGCAGTAATTTCCTCTCTGTGTAGGTTATCCCCATGCGTTCTGTTATTAACCGCAGTTCTGTGCAGGTTACCCCCATGCATTCCATTAACGGTAGAAACTTCCACTCCTACGCAGGTTACCCCATGCAAAAATGTTATACCCAAGGTTATTTGTAGTATCCATGGGATTCATTTCTTTATTTAAGAAATGTATATACCGCCTACCAGTTAAAACTATAGAATCTGTTTAATAATATCAGACATAATCAAGTTAAAACAAATAAAATAAAAATCAAATAGACAAAAATAAAACAATTACTCAAAAAAACCGTTTCTACCCCAAACAGTGCTGTCCTCCAGTTCCCTCTCCTTTTGGAAACAGGAAACTTTTAACCTGTTTCCAGAACCTTAAAATGTTTAATCTGCCCTGGTTTTGTGTAGGAAGTGCATTCCAAATCCTTGGTGTCACTTGCAAAACAGCCCTAGATGTCAACTGCTTCAATCTCCACTTAACCGGCTTAACAGGTGCCAGAAAGCATCCTTGAGAAGCTCTTGTACTGCACCTATGTTGATACCATTTAAGTTTTCCCCACAAATACAATGGTCCATTATCCTGCATTGCCTGAATTTCAGAGTTAACAATTTGAACTTGTCAATCTAAAAGAGGCAGCCAGTGCACTTTTATGAGCAATGGAGTAGCTCTCTCGAATTTGGAATTACCTACGTAGTGCCAACTGTTCAGCTGGATTCTGGACCCCCTGAAACCCTCCCAGATAATCCCAAATGCGGCACAATGCAATAGTCAAGACGTGAGATGGCCAATACAAAGACCACCAATTTCTAAGCTTTACCATCCAAATCTGGATGTAATTAGCAAACTATTTGTAATTGTAGGTGTGCTCATTTAACAACTGCACTAACATAGGATTCAAAAGAACAGCTAGAATCCATAACTACTTGTAAACGCTTGCTCTTATTGGAAACCAATATTCTGCTTCCCTCAAGCATCAGTTCCAAATTAATTCCAATATATCCTAGTTCAGTCTTAAACGTATTGGGCCAGGTTTTAAACTTACGCGCGGGCGTAGATTTGTGCGCGCATGTTTAAAATTTGGGATCGGCGCCATAAGGGGGTGCACACTTGTGCACCTTGCGCGCACCGAGCCCTAGGGGAGCCCCGATGGCTTTCCCTGTTCCCTCCGAGGCCACTCCGAAATCGGAGAGGCCTCAGAGGGAACTTTCTTTCTGCCCCCCCCTCACATTTGTTTGTGAAGTTGTGCCTGCCTCCGGGCAGGCGTAGGTTGTTCACGCCGGCGACGGCCGGGCTGCGATCCTGGGCACAGCAGCAAATGGCCGCAGTGCCTGGAGTCTCCGGCCCCACCCCCCGCCCCCTTTTTCAAGACCCAGGACATACGCGTGTCACCGAGCCTATGCAAAATAGGCTCAGCGCGCACAGGAGCGGGTTTTTGGGGTTATGCGCATAATATACGCGCGTAACCCTTTGAAAATCCGCCCCACTAAGTATAAGTTGATGCTTCTGAAACCAAACAGATAGTTTGTTCAAACATGAGTTCAGCAATATTACTGCCTCAACAAATATCTGCTCCAATAGGAATCAAAAGCTGCATGTCATCTGCATAAATATGCCCAGTGACACCCAAATTTTTCAATATTTTCACAAATGGTTGCATACAGGTGTTAAACAATAACGGCGAAAGATTAGAACCTTGGTGGATACCTGTCCTAACAATAGAGGCCGAAAAATCATTCCCCACTTGTACTAAAAAAAAGACCAAACTTGCAAAAAGGAGGGAATCCAAGAACACATTTTATCTTCCAAATCCATCTACCACTATCTTGACGGTAAAAGATGGTGCGTTACTAGGTCAAATGCACAAGACATTTCCAACAAAACTAAAAGAAACAAAAACCAAATACCAGACTGACCCTTATCTAACCTCCGTAGAACATCATCCACAAATGCCACTGTGGTGATTAGCTTTGTAAAGGTATAAAAGTCATGCTTGATCCTTGTTCTTATGAGAACTGTGACAAGACCGACTTTGTCATGCTTCGCTGATATGCGCACATCAATAAAGGTAATTTCTTACTGCAGCAAACTTGAGTGTGACTGTAATTCCATCTAAGAAAAGAGAAGGACCAGGGACCTAGTTACAATTGGAGATTTCCACAACACCATAACAGATTCCGCTTTATGACCAGGACGAAAGCCCAAGTGACTCTGCAAATCGCCCAGCTGATTCTAAGAAGTTTGACTCCTTACCAGCCATGACCTTTTCTATAGTTTTTGCCAAAAACAGATTTGATAGAGGCCTATAGCTGTTACACTTATCAGGATCTAGAGTTGGCTTCTTTAATCTCGGCCTAATCTTAGATCTCTAAAACCACTCGCCCATCATTGCCGTAACTAGCCACAGGAGTGCAAGGATCAAGAGGACTGCCAGTGGATCGCAGTGAGGACACTGCCCCTGGATCGCAGGATAATACTTTTAGACCCACACTATTTAACACACAAGAACTATTAAACTCACTAACTTGCTCCATCATCTCAGGCACTTAACTATCCCCTACCACGACATTATCCCCCAACACCTCACAGTAATCACTAGAAAGCTCCAACAAGCAGAGACTGTCTTCTCAAAAAAAAGCCAAACATAGCCCAATCGGGCATTAAAATGCCATCCACTGATCTCCCTAATAATCCTTTCCCTATCCTAAATATCTCTTTATTAACTGCTCTACTAGAATTATAAAAATCCGTATTTTTTCTGCAGGGTAGTGTTTGAACCCTGGTTTTCAGCCCAATGTTCCAACCATAAAGCTACTCCTATCAAACCTGCACAATACAGAGCAACCTGCTACAGGAAGGGCAATGGGATGAGGAAGGCATCGTCATCTGTTTCCCACACCACAGTCATCCTCAGACCAGTTCTTGAAACGCAGAAGCAAAGCGCATTGCGAAACTCTTACCACAGCCAAAGCCCACTATCTAAGGGGCCGATGCAGAAAAACTTGCGCTGAAAGCGGGCGCTGTGTGTTCAGTACCCGCTTTCATAACGCGCCCCCAGGCACTGCTCCTGGGGCGCGATGCAATATTTTTAGGGCTCACGCTGTCGAGGCGCTAGGGGCGATTGTGAGCCCCTAGCGCCTCCTTGACAGCGCGAGCCAGAGAGAGAGGTCTGCTGTGGGCGGCTGTCCGCCAGTTAAGAAAATGGACGCTGAATTTATCAGCGTCCCGTTTTCCTAATCAGCGCCTATGCAGGGGTTAGGAAAATGGATGCTGATAAATTCAGCGTTCATTCTCCGAACCTGACTATGGGCACCGGAAGGAGTTAATAAATCAATATTAAAGCGTCGGGCACTTAATATTAATTTATTCACGTCAGTGAAAGGACCAATCTCCTTTCAGAAGGCTGTCCTGAAAGGTGATTGGTCCTTTCACTGACATGTGACAGTGAAGGGACCAATGGACAATAAGTGAAGGAGTGAATAAGTTAATATTAAGTGCCTGACACTTTAATATTGATTTATACACTCCTTTTGGTGCCAGCAGTCAGGTTTGGAGAATGGACGCTGAATTTATCAGCGTCCATTTTCCTAACCCCTGCCAGTGCTTTTTATTAAACTTTTTTTTTTTTTAATTTTTTTAAAGAGTTGTTCTTCCTACTTAACATCCCAACAATATTATGTAGGAGGCAGTACAGAAATCAGTTTTTTCAGCTTTTCTGTACTAGTTTTAGTAGCGCTCAGCAATTAACATCTACTCCAGGCAGGTGTTAATTTCTGATCAGTAAAATGTGCATCCTAGACGCACTTTTTTTTTTTGCATAGGCAGTGAATAGCTAATGGCCTCATTCACATGCATTTGCATGTGATGAGTGCTATTAGTTTCACACCAAGGGGAGCGCCTATACAACCCACGTCCAGCTGCAGGTTATACAGCGCGCTAGGCTAAGTGCACTGTATTGCATTGGTCCCTAAGGTCAGTGCCTTTACTCTGTACGGCTTCACATATGCCATCAAGGAATTGGCTGAAGTAACATGTCATTGCCTGATCTCTCTGTTTCACTTGCACCAGTTGAAGGTGGCCTGCCAGCAGAGATAAGATGGAGTGAGTCAGCGAGCAGGCAGGCAAGCTGTGAGTGATGACAGCTAGAGGATAAATGTTGGAGAAAGAGAGGGTGAATGACAGAGGGAGGCAAGAGAGGGGATGAATGTTGAGAAGAGTGGCTGTTAGACACAGATGGAAGTGAAAAGAGCCATGAATTCTGAGGTGGAGGGGAAGGCAAGCATAGGGGTGAATAACGGCGTGGTAAGTGGGGAGGAGTAAATTCAGAAGAGGTGAAAGGCAAGTGCTAGAAGATGGTGAGAAGAGGGCTGAATGCAGGGGATAAGAGCAAGAGGAGTGGGTGAAAACAGAGGAGGTGAGGAGACTAAACAAGGGTGAATGCAGGGGAAAGGGTGAGAGGAGGTAAATGTTAACAGGAGGAGGAGAGTTGGGGGTAATTGCTAGAGGGTGAATGCTGCTAAAGGTGGTGAGAGAAGAGGAGTGAATGCTTGGGGTGGAAAGAGTTAGAAGGGGAGCAAATGCTAGGCTGATTATAAATTACTGGGGAAGATGAGTCAGAGGGGAAACATGATAGAACAAAGAGGAGCAGCAGGAAAAGAGAGGGAAAGGAAGTAGGAATTCACTGAAGGAAACAAAGTGAACCGAAATGGAAAATGTAAAGACTGAGACAAGAAAAAACTTGAGGCTGCTGGAAGAAATATGCAGATGATCCTTCCTGTCCTCTGCTGCTGGAAATAGAACAGTGGGTGGGGGTGGGGGGGGTGGGGGTTGGAAGTTGCAGCTTAGAGGGCTCACAGTGTCCTCTGGTATCTTCTGCTGGGAGAAGTATGCAGATGAGACTTCAGCTCTTTTGCTGTTGAAAAGCGTGCAGGAGCCATGGAAGATGAAACCTAGATGTCTCGCATTGTCCTCTGCTGGGGCTATTAGGAGAAGTATGGAAATGAGCCTTCCAGTTCTCTGCTGCTGGCGAGCAGGGGCTGTGGAAGATTATGAAGCCTAGCCCCTGGAGTCCTCTGCTGGGAGAAGTGTGCAGATGAAGCTTCCAGACCCTGCTACTGACAGTCATCATATCCTCCTAAGCACTATATATAGTATGTATATATATACATACTGTAGTATTACATTGAGATTGTTGTATTTTATGCTGATTTGTCCTATTTATTGATGATGTAAACCTCTTGGGTTCAGTCATGCTCTAAGAGGTCTAATCAGGAGAAACCTAGCCAATAGAGATGTGAATCGTGTGATCGATCGTCTTAACGATCGATTTCGGCTGGGAGGGGGAGGGAATCGGATCGTCGCAGTTTGGGTTTTTTAAATATCGTGTAAATCGAAAACCGGCACACTAACAAACTCCCTAAAACCCACCCTGACCCTTTAAAATAAATCCCCCACCCTCCCGAACCCCCCAAAATGCCTTAAATTACCTGGGGTCCAGTGGGGGGGGGGGGGGGGAAGGGGGAGGGCGGGAAAACCGGCACACTAAAACAACCCTAAAACCCACCCCGACCCTTTAAAATAAATCCCCCCCCCCCCAACCCCCCAAAATGCCTTAAATTACCTGGGGTCCCGAGGAAGGGTCCCGGGGTGATCTTTTACTCTCGGACCTCCGTGCGTTGTAGAAATGGCGCCGGCGCTACCTTTGACCTGTCATATGACAGGGCAAAGGTAGCGCCGGCGCCATTTTGTTTTTTTGTCCCCCGACGGTAGGAGCGTAGGAGATCGCTCCCGGACCCCGCTGGACCCCCAGGGACTTTTGGCCAGCTTGAGGGGGCCTCCTGACCCCCACAAGACTTGCCAAAAGTCCAGCGGGGGTCCGGAACGACCTCCTGCAGTCGAATCGTGTTGCCGTACGGCCGGCGCCAATGGCGCCGGCCGTACGGCAACACGATTCGACTGCAGGAGGTCGTTCCGGACCCCCGCTGACTTTTGGCAATCTTGTGGGGGTCAGGAGGCCCCCCCAAGCTGGCCAAAGTCCCTGGGGGTCCAGCAGGGGTCCGGAACGACCTGCAATCGAATCGTGTTGCCGTACGGCCGGCGCCATTTTGCGCAAATGGCGCCGGCCGTACGGCAACACGATTCGACTGCAGGAGGTCGTTCCGGACCCCCGCTGTACTTTTGGCAAGTCTTGTGGGGGTCAGGAGGCCCCCCCAAGCTGGCCAAAAGTCCCTGGGGGTCCAGCAGGGGTCCGGGAGCGATCTCCTATGCTCCTGCCGTCGGGGGACAAAAAACAAAATGCGCCGGCGCTACCTTTGCCCTGTCATATACAGTCAAAGGTAGCGCCGGCGCCATTTCTACAACGCACGGAGGTCCGAGAGTAAAAGATCACACCGGGACCCTTCCTCTGGACCCCAGGTAATTTAAGGCATTTTGGGGGTTCGGGAGTGGGGGATTTATTTTAAAGGGTCGGGTGGTTTTAGGGTTGTTTTAGTGTGCCGGTTTTCCCGCCCTCCCCCTTCCCAATTTACGATTTTTTGACGATAAATCGGGGAATTGTTATTGTATCGCAGCTCTAACGATTTTTGACGATTTAAAATATATCGGACGATATTTTAAATCGTCAAAAAACGGTTCACATCCCTACTAGCCAATATCTGGCTCTGTCAGCTCTTCTAGCTAGAAATATCTTGGAGTTTCCTGTAATATTCATACATCAGAGAGGCACTTGCAGAGCCACAGATGTGTACGTGAAAGGAAACCATTCTTCATAGATTGGCAGCCCTTCCCTGAGGTGAGGAAGGAGCAGCAGCAGCAGTAAGCAACTATTCCCACCACTATTTATTATTCCTAATACACAGATGCAGCACTGTACAGATACGTGAGACATTCCTCCTGTTTTGGCCTCCATTCTGGTGCATGCAATATGCTCAGCCTTTACTGAGAAAGAGGCAGCTAGGCTGCGGAGGGGAGGCAGCTTTGTTTTTTTAAGACATAGAAAATCATGGTCATCCCTGGGGTGGGAAAGGGAGAGAACCATGGCAAATGTCATCACAGTTGCCGCCCCTCACCCCCACCCGTAGTCGCATTATTAAGGCATGCCCCTCTTCTCTGCTCCCCCATCTTATATCCTCTGCGGTCATGCTGCATATAAGCAAGTTCCTTATTAACAACGGGTGAAGTTTGAAGCGCCTAGTTGGAAAATCGACGTACAAAGAATCAGCAAAGCAGGAGATCAATTTCTCTTCACTAAATACAGTCACTACAGACAGTCCATGTTACCATCAGAAGAAAATTTGTGATCCCAGCATGTTTGAAAGGCAGTAGGAAAGTTGCAGTGGAGAGCGACAGATGGAAGAGATGACTGCAGTAGAGACAGAGCTGAGGAACAAGTTGTGAGTTTGAAGGATAGAAGATGGGCAGGTTCCTCCACTGTGACTTCAGAAAGAGAGGAGAGTGGTGGTGGCGCCAGGGGAAGGGGAGAGGGAGGTAGAGATACCTGGTTGAGAACTCAAGACTAATTTTGTAACCTTGTCATGGAAGTAGTCAGCCTTATTCTGGGC
Source organism: Rhinatrema bivittatum (assembly GCF_901001135.1). NCBI lineage: Eukaryota > Metazoa > Chordata > Amphibia > Gymnophiona > Rhinatrematidae > Rhinatrema > Rhinatrema bivittatum. The sequence continues at coordinate 3,834 of NW_021820523.1, read as the reverse complement.
AGAGTAAAGTGGGGAGTGGGTTGGTGTGAGGCAAAGGCAGTTTGAGGAGGGAATTTGAATATGGGAAAGAGTCTGTGAGAGTTGGAGGAAAAGAATTTGTCGATGTAGTAGCTTTGCTTGGGATGTATTAGCAGATTGGAAGGAGGCCAGCATGAATTTGAAAGTATGCAGTCTACATAGGCATGGGATTTTAACCACAGATGTTCTGCAGAGTGGACACGGTCATAGGAAGCAATTCTACTAGGGGTGAGCCAAGGCTGGGGTTTGGTGCGGTTTACAGGACAAGTAAGGGGAGAGCAAGAGTTTTTAAAGCAGAGGAGAGTACAGTGTTGTAAGAAGAAACTGCTTCATTAACTGACTCATGACAATGTAGTGGAGGAAAGGAAAGATGAACTGTAGTGGAGAGGATACAAGGGTCAATAGCCTGGAGATTCCTGAAGGTGTTAGTGGTGACTGGACAGGTCTGTGAGGGAGGGTGGTTTAATGTGAAAGTTATCAGGTGATGTCTGAGATCAGAAGAATTGAGGCAGAGATGTCCGATAGCACTGGAGACAAGGAATAGGTCAGGCAGTGGCCATGCTTGTGTAGGGGCAGTAGAACAGAGGTGGAGATCAAATGTGGAGGTTAAGGAAAGGAGTTTTGAGGCATAAGAGTCAGAGGGGTCATCAACACTGGGCTTAAAGTCACCAAGAAGAAGGAAAGCCAGGAATCAAAAGTTGGCAAGAAAGGAGAAGGAGGAGGATTTATCAGGGGGGGGGGGGTGTCAATAAATGACAGCTAACTGGAGAGACAGTGGGGTGAATAGGCAGATGAAGTGGGCCTCAAAGTAAGAAAAGAATGGAACTGAAGTGAAGAAGTCATCGAAACCTACAGAGGGGGAGAGCAGCAGTCCAACAGCACCACCGTGACCTACTGTGTGAGGTGTATGGGAGAAAAGATAACCTTCAAGGCAGCGAGCAGCAACTGAAGAAGAGTCCTCAGGGAATGCCAGGTCTCAATCAAGCAAGGAGATGAAGAGTATGAGAGAAAAGAGGTCATGAATTAGGCAGGTTTCTTGGAGTACAGAAAGGAAGAGAAAATGGAGGGAGAAGCGGAATAGTGAAACAGTTTGAGATGCACGGATGGGGTGAAGTTGCCTTGAGAGCCAGGATTGGGATCAATATCCCTGGCTGAAGAGGAGGAGCAAAAAATGCGTGGAAGAGAGGTAGAGGTGAGACGACAGCAACAAGGATGAGATACTGCCAGGAGCATGGAGATGGCTGGATGAGAGGGAGAAACCTTGAAGCTGAAGAGCAGCGGACAATGCAGCTGGCAGATGGCAGGTGAGATAAAGAATGTAGGGATGGGGGGAGGTGGACTTGGTGTTAGCAGTGGTTGTGGCAGGGAATATGATGGGGAGGATTAGTAGAGAAAAGGTAAGGGAGCCACTAGGAATAAAAGAAGGCCTGCAACCTCCCCAGTACCTGGCCAGCTGCTTGAGGACTGCAGGGTGGGAAAGCTCAGGCCGAGGTGGGTTGTGGTGACTTCTAGAACCGACCACCAAGGCAGTTGGGAGAAGTATGCAGATCCCTTATCCTGTATTTGCGAGGGTTTGCCTATTCTTTGCATATATGATGGAGGTGAGATATTCTGCTAGCATGTATTTATGTGTAAGGATCTGTACCAGTCCAGCTGGTTCTGTTTTCCAATTTCTTCCTCAATAGGAATAGATTGTATTCTAGGGCACTGGTTCTCAACCTTTTTTCCTGTCAGGACATCCCTGAGCGCTGATGCTCACACCCTGACACACTGGGTTAAAATGTAAACACGTACTCTGCATACCAGGAACCCAGCAACCTCTGACAATCGGAGCAGAACAGAACTAGGATACTTCCCCCTACAACTCACCATACGAAAGAGATTCTGATTCTGGTGTCATCTCAGTAACGGCAACACAGACTCCCTCTACTAAAAACATTCAGCACAGGTGTCCTAAAGCTGCCGTACCTTTGCGACACTAACTCTGAGAATTCCCCCAGGAATAGCCCTAGCTCTGAAAAGGCAGCAGTGCACCACCAATGTGTGCAGCAGCTGAGAACACCGCTGCCAATGCCTGCAGGCTACTGAAATACCTCACAGACCCGAACACAATTTCAAACGTGGAGACAAAAGACTGGAATGGAAACCCCCAAACGTAAAGCTGATGGTAACTACGTATGCAAATTGTCTTGCATGTTTGTTGTTTCTAGATCGGTTTATTTATTTATTTTTTTATAATTAAAGGTTTTTATTGGAGACAAAAACTGGAATGTACATCAAAAATGAATATTTATTTATTTATTTATTTATTAACTTTATTTACCGACATTCATGCAGCACATCATGCCGGTTTACAAAGAACTCAGGTGGGCGATACAATAAAACAATAAAACAATGTACAAAGAATAAAATAAAAGTAAAACCATAACAATGTAACCTTAGAACCAATGCTATTTCTTACAAAAGGACACATTAACCGATCATGATCAAAAAGGGATAAATTAAGCAGTAGGGGGGGATATTGTTTCTTCTAGGGTATCCATGGGTGGTGCGGGGGGAAGCGAGGGAAACGAAGGGGTGGAAAAAGTTCGAACATGGGGGGCTGGGGAGAAATTAAATTTGGTTTGTGTCGGGATAGGCCTGTCGGATAGCCATGTTTTGACTCCTTTCTGAAAATTTGCAGGGATGTCTCTTGGCGTAGGAGGGTGGGGAGGGAGTTTCTATGTTTGTGTAACATGCGTTTGTGTAACAAAATAAACAATATACAAAATAACCGTCTCCACATCATTTTGTTATTAACCCCTCCCCTCCCTTTCCGGCTTAGCTAACCCTTACATGTATCTAACACCAATAACCAATACTGATTCAGTGGAAAGTGCAAAGGAGCCTTCAACCCAATGCTAGTGTATCCCTCCATTCTAAATACTTTTGCCAAACTTCAAAAGGACCCAAATTTCCCACGTTATGAGTATGCAGTGATTTTACATAATGCAAAAATCTTGTCCACTCTTGCCTGAATTATGGCCAGAGTAGGCCCCATAGGAGCCTTCCAATGGTATCTATTTTCACATCGGACTGCTGTCACCACAAACCTAATAAACTGTTACCTGTGTGTATCCCCAGCAGGTCGTTTTTTTTTGTTTTAATGTCAATTACTTATACTTTTCATCTCTGTTGCCTATTGTATGAGTTTTTAGATCAGCGACTATGCAGTTAGAAATAAATAAATAAATGAATGAATGAAAAGCCCCCCTGCGTGCACTGCAAAACTGGAGAAACTAGAAACAGTAATGCTTTCCTCCTATACTAAGCAAAGTACCAAGATAGAAGAAAGGCACCTTCCCAAATGGACATCCAGTCCACTCTCCGTGCCCCTATCACCCCTCACTTCTCTCAATGACTCTCTTTCAATCATCCCCTCACACTCACATCCCTGCCCACATCCTCTTGCCTGGGTCCCTCTCCCCTGCTTGAATCTCCTGCCCCCTTCCTCCCCTCTCCCCACCCCCTTCCTGCTCAGCAGCCCCTACTTCCTTCCTTCTTCCACCTCTCCCTGCCCAGCATCCCCAACCTCCTTTCCCCCCACAGGGTGAAGAGATCGTTAGCAGTATCACACATCCAGGCCAGGCAGGGGAGATAAAGTTGATACCCATCGGGCGCCCAGAGGAGCAGGAATAGGCAATATCTCCCCTCTGAGCTGGATGGAGGAGGAAAACAGCCTCCCAACTGGGCCAGAAAGAGAAGAAATGAGAGTAGCCTCCTGTCAACCTGATGAAAGACGAAGTCAACCGATCCCCAGCCAAGCTGATGAGGAGA
>NW_021820522.1:0-22988 GCF_901001135.1 Rhinatrema bivittatum | reverse complement strand
CATTACTCACTCACCTGGGTGTTAATTCAGGAAAAATCCTCTTGTAGGGTAATTCCTCAATAAGCCTTGCATGAACCTCCCTAAGAGCAGTGAGATATCCTACTAGGAAGCTAAATGGATGTCAGCAGTTCCATCTGGCTCTAATTTTAATTTAATCTGAGCTCTGTAGTCTGCCTTTCTGAGGGTTTAAAACCTGTTGAAGACAGTTGATATAGAGGTTGCCCTGATTAAGGTGGTAAAAATTACAGTGCACCTATGGTCAGTGTTTAATGTCAATGTCCAGATGTGTCTAAAAGCAGTGTGATGGGGAGTATTGTTGAGCCTTCAATAGTATTTGGGTGGCGTCGGCAGAGACTTATACCTGTTCTACAGAGTCAGATCCTTAAGCATATGACAATGAAGAAAGATTGGTGAGGTCAGTTCATTATAAATTAGTGCATGGGTAAATTGTATAGGCCTTTGCAAACAGCACTGGATTATAGGATTACAACACTGTAAAATCGGCTTTGTAAACCTGTTTACATTTCTGATGGCTACTGTAGGAGAATTCGTGATTAGTTGGGTTTTGTTTTGTTTTTTTTCTGGTAAGCTGTGTCAATGAATCATAGGCACCAGCTCTGCGGGTGCACGAGCACCAACAAAATTGTCTCCAGCACTCCTGTAGATTTAAGGGCTGAGAGCTCCATGCTGCAGAGTTATTGGGGGAGGCGGTAGGGAAGGGCTTCTTGTCTCCTGGCTCCCCCTACAGTCCATCGGTGCATGGTGAAATGTCTGATCGGTGGGCTGCAGGGGAGGGGCGGGCAAGAACTGCTCCCACCTCCCCCTGCAGCCTATTGGCTGGCTGTGGGATGTCTGGCCAATGGGCTGCAAGGGGCGTTTGCGTAGCTTGCATTATTCCAAGAATCCAGTGGGTTTCCATGGCCTGCACAGAGATTTAAAAAAAAAACCCCACCATGGAAACATCCAAATGCTCAGGATCATCCCTGCTTATCACTGGAGTACCACCTGGGATCATTGGTCATATGAGCTCAAGCTGAAAAGATGCACCCACAGTTCTGGTCAGAATTTTAATTTAGGTGACTCATGTGTGTTTAATTTGAACTGGTGTCTTAAAAGGACTTAAGCAACTTTCAGAATTCACTAAATACTTTTTTCTATGGTGTTCTTTTAGTGATACCTAATTCTACCTAAGTATTGCAGACATAACTGTATATACATCTTCTTGTTTTTATAGATTTTCTTAGAAGAGTCATTTAGTGTTGTCATATGATGTCTAGACACACAGGCAAATTGATACTTACCTGATATTGATTTGCAGTTGCTGAAAAGAGAAGTATTCCTGTGTAAATACATTTTCATTTACTTAGGGCACCTCTATTTTCTTGTCTCATGAGTATAAATGTTGTCAGATGTGTAACCTGAAAGTGAATAGACACACAGTAAATGTACTATTTTCACTTGCATTATTTAATAATTTATCTGCAGTATGGATCTAGCAAAAGGAAGTCCTACCTCACTAATCTATTAGGATTTTTTAAAGGTGTAACTGAGCGCATGGATAAAGGACAATTGATGTGGTATATTTGGATTTCCAGAAGGCACGTGATAAGGTCCCTCATGCAAGACTCAGAAAACCAAAAAGCAATGGGCTAGAAGGGGTTGCTGCATAGTGGATGGGGAACTGGTTAAAAGACAGGAAGCTAAGGAGTAGGACTGAACTGTCAGACTGTCTTCCCGGTGGAGAAGGATCAATAGTGGCGTGCCCCAGGGATCTGTCCTGGAACCAGTGTTGTTCAACATATTCATTAATGATGTAGAAGGAGGAATGACGAGGCAAGTGATCAAAGCTGCAGATGACGCAAAAAAAAATCATGGCAGTTAAAATGCAGGCAGATGGTGAGGAATTGCAGGAGGACCCTGCAAGATCAGGAGACCGGCCATCTGAATGGCAGATTAAATTTAATGTGGGCAAGTGTAAAGTGATATACATAGCGAAAACCAATCCTAATATTAGATACCCGCATTAGGAGTAACCACCCATCGTTAGGCGTCATCGTGGAAATCCTTGGCTCGGTGTGTAGCGGCGGTCGAAAAAGCAAACGGAATGCTAAGAATTATTCTGGAAGGAATGGAGAATAAACTGGAGAACATCAGAATGCCTCTGGATGAGTCTACGGTGTGGCCATACCTGTGCACGGTTCTGGTCACCCATCTCAAAAAAGATATAATGGAATTAGAAAAGGTACAGAGAAGGGCAACAAAAATTAAGTGGATTTTTTATTTTTTTTTCCATACTGGGTCAGACCAAGCCCAGCATCCTGTTTCCAACAGGGGCCATTCCAGGCCATAAGAACCAGGCAAGTACCTAAAAACTAAGGGCCTCATTTTCCAAAGCTATCCCAGGCCTGCGCTACTGAAATCGGGGCGGAGTCGGCCCCGGAAGAGGAGGAGTCGGGGGCGTCACCGGGGCCGACTCCGTGAGGACGGTGCGCACAGCGGAAATGTAAGGCCCTTTTCGCTGGCTATTTCGCGCCCAATAACTACACCTTCTATGGTGTAGTTATTGGCGCGATGCCGGCAGCGATCGCACCTCGGCGGTGCGATCGCTGCCGGCTAGCGCAGGACCGCCCTCCCCCCACCCGACCCCACCGCCCCCCAGTAGTGCAATTTTCTAAAGTATCGCAGGCCTGCGATACTTTACAAACTGAGGCCCTAAGTCTATTCCATGTTACCGTTGTTAGTAATAGCAGTGGCTATTTTCTAAGTCAACTTAATTAAAAGCAGGAAATGGACTTCTCCTCCAAGAACTTATCCAATCCTTTTTTAAGCCCAGCTACACTAACTGCACTAACCACATCCTCTGGCAACAAATTCCAGAGTTTAATTGTGCGTTGAGTAAAAAAGAACTTTCTCCGATTAGTTTTAAATGTGCCGCATGCTAACTTCATGGAGTGCCCCCTAATCTTCCTGCAATTTATCACAATCTGCTTGTGATTTAACTACTCTGAATGATTTTGTGTCATCTGCAAATTTGATTATCTCACTCGTATTTCTTTCCAGATCATTTATAAATATATTGAACAGTAAGGGTCCCAATACAGATCCCTGAGGCACTCCACTGCCCACTCCCTTCCACTGAGAAAATTGTCCATTTAATCCTACTCTCTGTTTCCTGTGTTTTAGCCAGTTTGCAATCCACGAAAGGACATCGTCATCTATCCCATGACGTTTTACTTTTCCTAGAAGCCTCTCATGAGGAACTTTGTCAAATGTCTTCTGAAAATCCAAATACACTACATCTACCGGTTCACCTTTATCCACATGTTTATTAACTCCTTCAAAAAAGTGAAGCAGATTTGTGAGGCAAGACTTGCCTTGGGTAATGTTGCGATCCCCCCTGCTGCTGCGCTACAGGAGGTCTCTTACCTTCCTCTGGAGGCCGCTCTGAAGCCAGGGCCTCGCCTGCGCAGCATCCAGGACTTGCTCCAGGGCCTGAGAGGCCTAGCTGCTCCTGAAGCATGCCTGTGGCTTGCAAGCCTCAGCGTTTGGACTTCCTGTTTGGCGACGCCCTTCTCCTAGGGGCTGGCCCGCAGCTCTCCACCTGACTTATAGGACCAGCGGTGGGCGGTCCTGGCAAGCTCCTCCCAGGGAGTTGCCTTCTGCCTCCAGTATTTAAGGACTGCCTGTTCACTTGCAAAGGGCCTTTGATCAGGCCTTACAGTTGGCTGTAACCGTGCTGATCAAGGTCTTCCATGGTTCCTAGTCCAGTGTCTTTGCCTGATGTCTGCTCCTGTTTCTGCCAGCTGAGGGGGCTTCGGATGTGAGTATCCCAGCATCGGAGTTCCTGTTCGCCTGGGTCTTCCCCGCGCCCTCCTTCTCAGCGTGGTCCGCGACCAGCCTTCCTGGGCTGTGTAGGGCGCGTCTGGGACAGGGTGGTCCGCGGCTCAGTCCCACGGGTGGGCTGAGTAGGGCGCCCTGATGGACAGTGCAATGTTCCCGTCCAGCCTTGTCTCCAGTGTCTGCTTCAGCCCTTGTCCGGATGTCTACCTGTCTCTGCCTTGACCTGGTTCCTGAGCCTTCTGTCCTGTTGGGCCCTGGAGTGGCCAACAGGAGGGATTCGTCCCATGGGCTCTTGAGCTTCTGCCAGCCGAGGGGGCTTCGGATGTGAGTATCCCAGCATCGGAGTTCCTGCTTGCCTGGACCTTTCCTGTGTCTCGCTTCAGCCCTTGTCCTGATGTCTCCGTCTTGCTTCAGCCTGCTTCTGCCCCGTTTGATGTCTTCTGTTTAAGGACTCTGTCTGCCCTCGCCTCTGTCCGGCCTGCTGCCCATTGCCGTTCCCTGCGGCAGGTCCGAAAGGGCCGGGAACAGTCGGAGGACCGTTCATTAGTCAACTTCCCCGTGTTGGCTACCATGGGCATGCAGGTCCGGCTGAGGGTCGGACTCCCTGCTTCTGTTCCTGCCTGCCTGGCTCACCTCCCACGGTGTGGCCTTGGGCTCCTCCTGGGGTCCTGCCGTGGCCCAAGGGCTCACCACCCGCCCGAGACGACCGCGCCCGCGCGCGCTCGTAACAGGTAAAGCCATGCTGACTTTGTTCCATTAAACCATGTCTTTCTATATGTTCTGTGATTTTGATATTTAGAACACTTTCCACTATTTTTCCTGGAACTGAAGTCAGGCTAACCGGTCTGTAGTTTCTCGGATCGCCCCTTGAGCCCTTTTTAAATATTGGGGTTACATTAGCCACCCTCCAGTCTTCAGGTACAATGGATGATATTAATGATAGGTTACAAATTTTTACTAATAGTTCTGAAATTTCATTTTTTAGTTCCTTCAGAACTCTGGGGTGTATACCATCCGGTCCAGGTGATTTACTACTCTTCAGTTTGTCAATCAGGCCTACCACATCTTCTAGGTTCAGCGTGATTTGGTTCAGTCCATCTGAATCATTACCCATGAAAACCTCTGGTACGGGTATCTCCCCAACATCCTCTTCAGTAAACATTGAAGCAAAGAAATCATTTAATTTTTCCGTGATGGCCTTATCTTCTCTAAGTGCCCCTTTAACCCCTCGATCATCTAACGGTCCAACTGACTCCCTCACAGGCTTTCTGCTTCGGATATATTTTTAAAAGTTTTTACTGTGAGTTTTTGCCTCTACGGCCAACTTCTTTTCAAATTCTCTCTTAGCCTGTCTTATCAATGTCTTACATTTAACTTGCCAACATTTATGCATTATCCTATTTTCTTCTGTTGGATCCTTCTTCCAATTTTTGAATGAAGATCTTTTGGCTAAAATAGCCTCTTTCACCTCCCCTTTTAACCATGTCGGTGATCATTTTGCCTTCCTTCCACCTTTCTTAATGTGTGGAATACATCTGGACTGTGCTTCTAGGATGGTATTTTTTTTTAACAATGACCTCACCTCTTGCACACTTTTTACCTTTGTAGCTGCTCCTTTCAGTTTTTTCTAACTATTTTTCTCATTTTATCAAAGTTTCCCTTTTGAAAGTTTAGCACTAGAGCCATGGATTTGCTTACTGTCCCCCTTCCAATCATTAATTCAATTCATATTAAGATCACTATTGCCATGCAGCCCCACCACCGTTACCTCTCTCACAAAATCCTATGCTCCACTGAGAATTAGATTTAAAATTTCTCCCTCTCTTGTTGATTCCTGAACAAAATTGCTCCATAAAACTGTCATTTATTCCATCCAGGAACTTTATCTCTCTAGCGTGTCCCGATGATACATTTACCCAGTCAATATTGGGGTAATTGAAGTCTCAACCATACACATAGGTAAGTCACACAGAACGCTGGTGCAGGATAAATGTTAAATCACCATTTAGTGATATACTTTAATAGATTCCCAAAATCACACAGTAGGAATGTTTATATCGGCAACTCCATAGCTTCAAAATCAAACCATGTAAAAAAGGTCCCCCGACACGGACCCGTGTTTCGCCAGGCTGCGTCGGGGGGGACCAAGGGTACAGTCAAATCTAAATGTAAAAACAAATGTATATTAGAATGGTGATACTGGTGGCTACATAATAACAAACGTAACAAAGATGTACATACCTTTAAACAGATACCCGGAGCGCGCAGGCTCTCACAGGTGTGAACTATTTAAACATAGAAAACGGCGCGAATGAGGCAACTCACGCGAGAACTGTGAAAGGTAACAGGTGTCAGCGGACCCGTCCCGGTGATGTCCCCATGGCAACCTAGTAAAACAGGTGCCATTCAATCTCCTTGTTCAGACCTTGCGGAGCCACTGTATTTAGTGTAAAAATCCACTTCTGCTCACGGCGCCCGAGGAGCATTGAGAAGTCACCACCCCGAGCCGGGCGAGGAACCACCTCAATAACCGTGAAGCTGAAATCAGAGATGGAATGGCCGCAATCGATCCAGTGGGAGACCAGGGGTTCAACTACTCTATGTAGGCGGATGTTCGAACAGTGTTCAATCATGCGGGTTTTTAACATCCGTGTAGTTTTACCTACATAGAGTAGAGGACAAGGACATTTAACAATATATACCACGCCTTTGGTTAGACAGTCAGATGTGGAACGGAGTTTAAACAGCTGCCCGGTAGAGGGATGCGTAAACCCGGCCCTGTGTTCAGTATGCCTGCACATAGTACAGTGCCCACATGGGCCATGACCCCCCAGACCTTCGGGTAGAGTGTCATATGAATAGGAATGCACTAGTCTATCCCTTAAGTTCCGACCACGCTTATATGTGAAGCGCAGGGAACTGTGTAGAAGATCTGTCAGTGCTAAAGCAGACCAATGTCGTCTCATCATGGACGCTATAGCGCTCCCCATAATCGAAAAAGGAAGTATGCAGTTGTTAGACTCATCTGTAGAGCTGGCACCTGGGCTGAATAGCCAATCACGGTTGGCATACAGAGCCCTTTTATAGGCTCTCCTGATCACCCTATATGGATAGCCGCGTTCCAGGAAGCGACTAAACATAATGTGGGCTTGTGTCAAAAACTCAGGACGGGTAGTACACAAGCGGCGGAGCCGTAAAAACTGTCCCGTCGGGATGTTGTCCCGCAGGGGTCGGGGATGGCAGCTCTGATATTGTAAAAGTGTATTGCGGTCAGTGTCCTTACGGTAAAGTGTAGTTACAAAACCCTGCGCCTCTACTGTGATCATGGTGTCCAAAAATGCAATGGACCGCGGATGTATGCTAAAGTTAAATTGAATGGTATGTACATCTTTGTTACGTTTGTTATTATGTAGCCACCAGTATCACCATTCTAATATACATTTGTTTTTACATTTAGATTTGACTGTACCCTTGGTCCCCCCCGACGCAGCCTGGCGAAACACGGGTCCGTGTCGGGGGACCTTTTTTACATGGTTTGATTTTGAAGCTATGGAGTTGCCGATATAAACATTCCTACTGTGTGATTTTGGGAATCTATTAAAGTATATCACTAAATGGTGATTTAACATTTATCCTGCACCAGCGTTCTGTGTGACTTACCTATGTGTATGGTTGTTGCTTCTTCTTCTGCATTTGGATTTGTGCCATAATACTGAAGCATTTAATGGCTACCGATGATTACACGTTTAGTTACTCAGAAGCTGCTGTCAATGCGGTACTCACTACGAGTCTATTCTTTGAAGACTCAGTCCCGGAGTCCGTCTCCCCTGTTTCATGGACAGAACTGATTAACGTACAGAAGCGGTTGACCAGAGCGGAACTTCACTCTTCTACACTTATAGAGTACTGTCGCACTCGGAGGATCCCTCGGGGACTTCGAATGCAAAAAGCACCACGTCTTCATACAGATAACTCTACTTTTCTTGCATGTTGGAACAAAATTTTGAACAAATGTTCCTTGGACTTGATGGTCCTCATCATAGAAACCAACAAAGAGTTGATTGAGCAACTCAAAGAGGAAGTATCAATAAAACTGGATAGTATTAAACAGTCCACAGCAGTGGAATCGTTTGATCAGCAATTACAAGAATTCCAGGATAATTTGTCTAAATTTCGCTCTGACCTTAAGGCGGTCAAATTCAGCAAATTTCAACGGGACACCACAGATTATCACACGGGATACGTCTACAAATGGATGAACCAGAAGGCCTCCAAGAAGGTAACATTTGCCGAGGACTCCTCTTCTGGGGACTCTTCTGCGGAAGAGTCAAGGGCCCAACAACATCGGGGCACACCTCGCCGCAACCGGGGTCCGCAAGTACACGAGAACGCCTCAGCTTCAACGCTTCCCGATCAAGCTACTGCTGGACCCACGGATACATCTTCTTCCGGACAATTTGTATCCTCACGTTACTCATCAATTGCCGCGTCTTTTTTAGACTCCGGCCACAATCAACGGAATACTCGCAGCACGCGTACGAGGGGCGCCACGGTCCCGCAGCGGGCACAGAGACACACGCGGGCAACGCAACCGCAAGTGGATCCGTGGCAATAAATTCCGTGCATACGAACCTGGAAACTGTCTTTAATTTATCATCCCGCGCTCTGTCTGAGAATGAACGTAAGCTTCTATACAGGGGGTTATCATTTGTTCCCACGATTAAAGGTGATGTCTTTGATGTGTTTACACACCTGCACCGTTTTTTTAGAACGCTTCGATTGAAACTGTTCTTTAGAGACTCCCTTCCTGTTGCTGACATGTCTGTGGTCCGTCCCAGGTCGCGGTGGATCCCTCCCGGCCCTATTGATGTTTCCTTAGGGGCGTTTGAACGGTTAGTGAGTAAGGGTGTATTAGAAATCTTTTCCCAAAGAAAATTCGTGCGGTACAACTTGTCTAAAGCGGAGTCACAAGCGCTGTCTAGGCTAGCGAGGGACTCCTCTATAACTATAAAACCGGCTGACAAGGGGGGCGGGATTGTTGTCCAGGACCACACTGAGTATGATCATGAAGCACTACGACAACTCAATGATCCAGAATTCTATAGACTTTTACCCAATGATCCCACGACACTGCTGAAGGATATGATTGGACAAGTGGTTCAGGAGGCAGCTGATAGACACATGATTACTCCAAAAGAAGTTAAATTTCTTACTACGGCATATCCTATAATGCCTCAATTTTACACGCTACCCAAAATTCACAAGACTTTAGATCACCCTCCGGGCCGTCCTATTGTTGCAGGTATTGGTTCGCTATTAGAACCATTATCACAGTTCGTTGACCTTTTTCTTAAACCATTTGTGCCACAAATTCAATCGTATATAAGGGACTCAATGCATCTGATCACCATCTTGTCTGAGCTGGTCCCTCCTGCTGCACCTTTCTTCCTGGTCACTTTAGACGTGGTGTCCCTATATTCCAATATCCCACAGCACGAGGCCCTTCAGGTGATTTTCAATACCCTGGAAAAACGGCCACGCCCCCATCGTATTTCCACTCAATTTCTAGCTAGGTTGTCCGAACTGGCCCTGACCAATAATTTTTTTCAGTTCCAGAATTCATTTTATCAACAGATAAAAGGGACAGCCATGGGGGCCACCATGGCCCCCAGTTTGGCCTGTTTGTTCATGGACCAATTTGAATGTCAGCACATTTACCCTTCCGAGTGGTTTTCTTTTATTTACATGTGGCGTCGGTACATAGACGACGTCTTAGTCATTTGGAGGGGCACCGACGTCCAGTTCTTTTGTTTTTTGGACTGGTTAAACTCCCTAAGTTCGCACATTCAATTTAACTTTAGCATACATCCGCGGTCCATTGCATTTTTGGACACCATGATCACAGTAGAGGCGCAGGGTTTTGTAACTACACTTTACCGTAAGGACACTGACCGCAATACACTTTTACAATATCAGAGCTGCCATCCCCAACCCCTGCGGGACAACATCCCGACGGGACAGTTTTTACGGCTCCGCCGCTTGTGTACTACCCGTCCTGAGTTTTTGACACAAGCCCACATTATGTTTAGTCGCTTCCTGGAACGCGGCTATCCATATAGGGTGATCAGGAGAGCCTATAAAAGGGCTCTGTATGCCAACCGTGATTGGCTATTCAGCCCAGGTGCCAGCTCTACAGATGAGTCTAACAACTGCATACTTCCTTTTTCGATTATGGGGAGCGCTATAGCGTCCATGATGAGACGACATTGGTCTGCTTTAGCACTGACAGATCTTCTACACAGTTCCCTGCGCTTCACATATAAGCGTGGTCGGAACTTAAGGGATAGACTAGTGCATTCCTATTCATATGACACTCTACCCGAAGGTCTGGGGGGTCATGGCCCATGTGGGCACTGTACTATGTGCAGGCATACTGAACACAGGGCCGGGTTTACGCATCCCTCTACCGGGCAGCTGTTTAAACTCCGTTCCACATCTGACTGTCTAACCAAAGGCGTGGTATATATTGTTAAATGTCCTTGTCCTCTACTCTATGTAGGTAAAACTACACGGATGTTAAAAACCCGCATGATTGAACACTGTTCGAACATCCGCCTACATAGAGTAGATGAACCCCTGGTCTCCCACTGGATCGATTGCGGCCATTCCATCTCTGATTTCAGCTTCACGGTTATTGAGGTGGTTCCTCGCCCGGCTCGGGGTGGTGACTTCTCAATGCTCCTCGGGCGCCGTGAGCAGAAGTGGATTTTTACACTAAATACAGTGGCTCCGCAAGGTCTGAACAAGGAGATTGAATGGCACCTGTTTTACTAGGTTGCCATGGGGACATCACCGGGACGGATCCGCTGACACCTGTTACCTTTCACAGTTCTCGCGTGAGTTGCCTCATTCGCGCCGTTTTCTATGTTTAAATAGTTCACACCTGTGAGAGCCTGCGCGCTCCGGGTATCTGTTTAAAGGTATGTACATCTTTGTTACGTTTGTTATTATGTAGCCACCAGTATCACCATTCTAATATACATTTGTTTTTACATTTAGATTTGACTGTACCCTTGGTCCCCCCCGACGCAGCCTGGCGAAACACGGGTCCGTGTCGGGGGACCTTTTTTACATGGTTTGATTTTGAAGCTATGGAGTTGCCGATATAAACATTCCTACTGTGTGATTTTGGGAATCTATTAAAGTATATCACTAAATGGTGATTTAACATTTATCCTGCACCAGCGTTCTGGGTAATTGAAGTCTCCCATTATTACTGCACTACCAATTTGGTTAGCTTCCCTAATTTCTCTTAGCATTTCACTTAGGGATGTGAATCGTGTCCTCGATCGTCTTAACGATCGATTTCGGCTGGGAGGGGGAGGGAATCGTATTGTTGCCGTTTGGGGGGGTAAAATATCGTGAAAAATCGTTAAAAATCGAAAAAATCGAAAAAACCGGCACATTAAAACCCCCTAAAACCCACCCCCGACCCTTTAAATTAAATCCCCCACCCTCCCGAACCCCCCCAAATAACTTAAATAACCTGCGGGTCCAGCGGCGGTCCGGAACGGCAGCAGTCCGGAACGGGCTCCTGCTCCTGAATCTTGTCGTCTTCAGCCGGCGCCATTTTCCAAAATGGCGCCGAAAAATGGCGGCGGCCATAGACGAAAAAGATTGGACGGCAGGAGGTCCTTCCGGACCCCCGCTGGACTTTTGGCAAGTCTCGTGGGGGTCAGGAGGCCCCCCACAAGCTGGCCAAAAGTTCCTGGAGGTCCAGCGGGGGTCAGGGAGCGATTTCCCGCCGCGAATCGTTTTCGTACGGAAAATGGCGCCGGCAGGAGATCGACTGCAGGAGGTCGTTCAGCGAGGGTTCCGGCGCCTCGCTGAACGACCTCCTGCAGTCGATCTCCTGCCGGCGCCATTTTCCGTACGAAAACGATTCGCGGCGGGAAATCGCTCCCTGACCCCCGCTGGACCTCCAGGAACTTTTGGCCAGCTTGTGGGGGGCCTCCTGACCCCCACGAGACTTGCCAAAAGTCCAGCGGGGGTCCGGAAGGACCTCCTGCCGTCCAATCTTTTTCGTCTATGGCCGCCGCCATTTTTCGGCGCCATTTTGGAAAATGGCACCGGCTGAAGACGACAAGATTCAGGAGCAGGAGCCCGTTCCGGACCGCTGCCGTTCCGGACCGCCGCTGGACCCGCAGGTTATTTAAGTTATTGGGGGGGGGTTCGGGAGGGTGGGGGATTTAATTTAAAGGGTCGGGGGTGGGTTTTAGGGGGTTTTAGTGTGCCGGCTCACGATTCTAACGATTTATAACGATAAATCGTTAGAATCTGTATTGTATTGTGTTCCATAACGGTTTAAGACGATATTAAAATTATCGGACGATAATTTTAATCGTCCTAAAATGATTCACATCCCTAATTTCACTGTCCATCTCACCATCTTGACCAGGTGGATGGTAGTATACCCCTATCACTGTAGTCTTCCCTGATAAACAAGGGATTTCTACCCATAAAGATTCAATTTTGTATTTAGTCTCATGCAGGATGTTTATCCTGTTGGACTCTATGCCATCCCGGACATAAAGTGCCACACCTCCTCCCGAGTGCTCCTCTCTGTCATTGCAATATAATTTGTACCCCGGTATAGCACTGTCCCATTGTTTATCCTCTTTCCACCATGTCTCTGAGATGCCAATTAAGTCTATGTCATCATTCACTGCTATACATTCTAATTCTCCCATCTTACTTCTTAGACTTCTGGCATTAGCATACAAACATTTCAAAGTTTGTTTTTTGTTTGTATTTTCATTCTGCTTTTTAATTGATAGGGATAAGTTAGACTTTTTTAGCTCAGGTGAGTGTTGCGTCCGGACTCAGACAGCTTCATCCCACATGCCTAACCTCAATATTTGCTTTCTCCACCAGCCTTGGGAAAATGGCGACCGCTGCGTCTGCTTGCCGCACTCCCCGGCGTCCCCAGAACGGCTATGGCGAGGCTTTCCCCCATGATTCTCCTGAGGGTCTCCTAGGGTGCGCGCACTACCCACGTCTTTATTCCAGCCATGGCGCGAACCTCGGGGGCGTCCCCCTCGAGTGACATCACAGCATCCGGGTATTTAGCCTGCCCATTTGCTGACTGACTTTGAGTTAGGAAGGATTGGATTTGTCTAGTCTGCTGCTCTGCCGCTTCTCGCTGCTGCTGGAAGCTCTCTCTACCCTCTGGGGTTCTACTAATTGGGTACCCGCTCCTCGGGGGCCCTATGCTTCTTTCCAGGTGCCTATCCAGTATCCAGGTACTCATTCCTCGAGGGCCGGAGCTGTCTACCTTGGTGCCTGCTACCATTACTTCTACCTGCTGGGAACTCCACCATTACTGCTACAAGAGTTGTGAGTAATCTAACATCTACCAGTCTGTCTCACCTACAGCTCCTCATTGGAAACCTGCATCGGAGCTCCCTACACCACCATTGTAGACGGGTCTCCTCAGCCGAGGACCCAAGACTGCTGCTGCAGGAATCTACTCACTACTGCCACCTCTGGTGAACTCTACAAGCTGTACAATAAAATCTATCTCTGTGTTTGTGCATCTGAGTCTAGCCCGGTACTGCAGTTCCCCATGGGGCTCCTCCTCATGGGAGTGGCCATCACCGCAGCACCTAAGAATCCACCAAACACCTCAAAACCTTAACAGTGAGTTTTTAGTTACAGGCACTTGGACTACTTTTCTTATTATTGGAACCTCACTGTCGGGATGCCCTAATTCTAATGCATCATTAGTATACTTTAAAGATACCTCTCTCCGAACCATGTGCTGCTGAGTGACTGTCGGCTTTCCCCTTTGTTCTAGTTTAAAAGCTGCTCTATCTCCTTTTTAAGGATGGAGCAGCTTTCTCAAGAAGAAAGGCTAAACAGGTTAGGGCTCTTCAGCATGGGTACTCCTTTGCTTCAAGGAGCAGGCAGTACCTAAAGGTACCCAGGTTCCCAGGAATAAGCAGCAGATTTCCCCAAGTCCACCTTAATAATGGTTTATGGAACTAGTCCATACGTTTTTTAAACCCAGTTACATTAACAACTTTCACCACATCCTCTGGCAATAAATTCCAGAGCTTAATAAAAATATTTTCCACTATTTCTTTTCAATGTCCCAATCAGCATGCACAATCAGCTGTCGAATTTGTTGCTGAAGAATGTGGTGAAGTGGCATAGTTGAGTTTTAAAAGGGTTTTGATAAGTTCCTGGAAAAAAATTTCATAAATAGTTATTACCAAAAAATATTTTCAGCATATGAGGGAAACTGTAAAATACAGGATTAAATTCTTGGTCAATTATTAAAATATCGGGAATCGGTATCAGAGTATTCAGTGCTGCAATCTCCTGGGCTCTTGCCCGCAAAGGACTACATATTCATGCACTTATTGTAACGTCATTTACTTCATCCCGTTTGAGATGTTTTTTTACTTTTTCTTCATGAGTGAAATCTATTCTAAATATTACCCTTTAAAATACCCTTAAGTTGTATCAAAATACTGAGAAATTCACTTATCTCTTTTTGATATTATCTCTGATGTCGCCGTCTACATTGCTGCTCCTTATTGTTGCCTGCCCGACATTGACAATGTTTCGGCGTACAATTCATGCCTGCTTCAGGGCCCTCCATTATATGCATAATCATGAGGGATATCCTGAAAACCTGACCCATTGCTGGCCCTCAAGGGCTGGGAGTGAAAAACCACTGATCTCTGTCTTGTGTTGCATTTTTGTAGAGCAATGGAAGCTGCAATCATTAGCATCAGTATAACATGGACTGGATAGGTGGGTCAGACCGGATGCCAGGGACTCAGTTGGGAGCCCCAGTCTGTGGCACGGGGGTAGACCACCTGGCTGAGCCTCTTTAGGATGGCGTAGGTATGGCACAAGCAGAGAGGCCCAGAGGTGCTAGCCAGCTCGAGCTCACCCGTCCTGCAGCTGCTCATCACCTGGATACTCCGTCATATTGGGGTGGAGACTGACCAGCCCATGCAGTCCAAGCCCGGAAGGAAATGCTCAGGTCTCACTGTACAGCGCCTCGTTAATATACGTGAAACACAAATTCATGGAATGTGAAATAGTAACTGTGGCACTCCCGACGGCAGCGTTACAATAACATTCAAAGCCAGGGTAGGCAGCTCTGATTCTCGAGAGCTGCATGCCTGTTGTGTTTCCAAGCTATCTGCACTGAATATGCGTGCACTGCCTCCTCATGCATATTCACTGTCACTATCCTGAAAACCCGACTGCCTTGTGTGCGGTGCTCAAGGGCCGGAGCTGCCCACTCCTGTACTGGACCCTGGTGTCCAAGAGAACAGTGGAGATATCCCCCACTGCCCCTGTGCAGTAAGCAACCTTTCATCTTGGCACCATCATTTGCTCATCCAGGCTTTATGGTAAACCTGCATTCTCCAGCTGAACGGAGTTATTAATCCTTTTACAAAATCATCCCTCCACTATGCAATACTTTGCTAAACTGGTGCCTTTTCTGTGTTATTTATTTATATATTCTGCCTCTCGGCCCCTTCAAAGCGAATTACACTCTGTGCTCTTCAGTAACTCAGACACATCTCAGTGTTATCACTTTTGGTAAATCAGCCTTTTTCAGTGTTATCGGTGCAGTCTGCACTCCCTTGGTAAATCATCCTTTTTCAGTGTTATCGGTGCTGTCTTCACACTTTTGGTAAATCAACTTTTTCAGTGTTATCAGTGCAGTCTGCACTCCTTGGTAAATGTGGAGCGCACTGTTAACCCGTGTTTGGACGCGCGTTTTCGATGCGCTAGCTTTACCCTTTAGTCAGTAAGGGGTAATAGAGCATCGAAAATGTGCATCCAACCCCCCCGAAACTAGTAGCGCCCGCAACATGCAAATGTATGTTGATGGCCCTATTAGTTATTCCCGCGCGATTCAGAAAGTAAAATGTGCAGCCAAGCTGCACATTTTACTTTCAGAAATTAGCGCCTACCCAAAGGTCGGCGCTAATTTCTCCAGGCACCAGGAAAGTGCACAGAAAAGCAGTAAAAACTGCTTTTCCATGCACCCTCCGACTTAATATCATAGCGACATGGTCCCGAAAGTTTAAAAAAGTTAAAAAAAAAAAATTTTGAAATCGGCCCGCGGGTTGAAAACTGGACGCTCAATTTTGCCGGTGTCCGGTTTCCGAGCCCGTGGCTGTCAGCGGGCTCGAGAACCGACGCCGGCAAAATTGAGCGTCGGCTGTCAAACCCACTGACAGCCGCCGCTCCTGTCCAAAAAGAGGCACTAGGGACGCGCTAGTGTCCCTAGCGCCTCTTTTTACCGCGGGCCCCCATTTAAATACTGAATTGCGCGCACAGGCGAGTGGCCTGTGCGTGCGCCGGGAGAGCTGGCGCTCGCCCGCTCTCCCGCGGGCTTTACTGTATCGGCCTGTATAGGAGGCTGTAAGTGTGTGGGAGTCAGTGAGACAACACCTGCACTCCTCCCCCAAGGAAGCCTGAAACCAGGGAAAGAAATCTGGAGAAGAGAAAACCCGAGGAGGATCTGAGAAGAAAAAGAACCTATCGTTCTTTTGGGATCCTGACAGGTACTTGTGAGCTGGCTTGGCCACTGTTGGAAACAGGATACTGGCCTTGATGGACCTTTGGTCTCACCCAGTGTGGAAAATCTTATGTTGTAAAGAGAATGAAAAAAAAAATCAATTAAACAAAGGCAAAACCCATTATTTTATTTTCTGTTAATGTACTGGTATAACGGACTCCTGAAATTTGCAAACAATTATTCTTTTAAATAAATTTATGCATGTAACAGCTGAGCTGCTCTATCTCAGTATTTGAGGAGCGCTCTCTGTATCCCAAACTCATTGCATTCACTGCGAGCCTTCGCTAATGAGGCCATCACTGGTGTCTGTCTCTTTAAATGTTCACAGCTTCTTCATCTGCCTTGCACTCTTCCAGATGTTTCTCATCTCCATGGCAACCTTCATCAATTACTCTCTAATTAATTGAGTTGCTGATTTTGTTTTCACGCCCTTACAAAGCTATAATTCTCACCCCTTTTCTCAGTATGGTTGGGGGAAGGGGTGAGGCATTCAGCCAGATTTAGTTTTTCTTCTTCTCCTGCACTGAAAATGTGGGTGTGCAAGCAGCGTTGGCTGGCTCCAGGTCCCTGGGAGTTTCTGGCCTGATCACTTTCATGGGTTACAATCCCTGTACTATGCTTTCCAGGATTTCCCTGATCACAGTTACTGCTGACACGAGAGTTCACTGAAGTACAAGCAGACAAGGATGGCCAGGTGCTTCCCTGCCCCTTCCTGCTCTAACAATAGTAAATGATGGCAGATAAAGACCAAAGTGGTCCTTCCAGTCTGTCCAGCAAGCTGTTTCGGATTATAACTGCCGCTCTGTGCAGGTTACCCCATGCCTTCTGTTAAGGGCAGTAACTGCCGCTCCGTGCAGGTTACCCCATGCCTTCTGTTAAGGATAGTAACTGCCGCTCTGTGCAGGTTACCCCCATGCCTTCTGCTAAGGCTAGTAACTGCCACTCCGTGCAGGTTACCCCCATGCCTTCTGTTAAGGGTAGTAACTGCCGCTCTGTGCAGGTTACCCCATGCCTTCTGTTAAGGGTAGTAACTGCCGCTCCATGCAGGTTACCCCCATGCCTTCTGTTAAGGGCAGTAACTGCCGCTCCGTGCAGGTTACCCCATGCCTTCTGTTAAGGGTAGTAACTGCCGCTCTGTGCAGGTTACCCCCATGCCTTCTGTTAAGGGTAGTAACTGCCGCTCCGTGCAGGTTACCCCCATGCCTTCTGTTAAGGGCAGTAACTGCCGCTCCGTGCAGGTTACCCCATGCCTTCTGTTAAGGGTAGTAACTGCCGCTCTGTGCAGGTTACCCCCATGCCTTCTGTTAAGGGTAGTAACTGCCGCTCCGTGCAGGTTACCCCCATGCCTTCTGTTAAGGGTAGTAACTGCCGCTCCGTGCAGGTTACCCCCATGCCTTCTGTTAAGGGCAGTAACTGCTGCTCCGTGCAGGTTACCCCATGCCTTCTGTTAAGGGTAGTAACTGCCGCTCTGTGCAGGTTACCCCATGCCTTCTGTTAAGGGTAGTAACTGCCGCTCTGTGCAGGTTACCCCCATGCCTTCTGTTAAGGGTAGTAACTGCCGCTCTGTGCAGGTTACCTCCATGCCTTCTGTTAAGGGCAGTAACTGCTGCTCCGTGCAGGTTACCCCATGCCTTCTGTTAAGGGTAGTAACTGCTGCTCCGTGCAGGTTACCCCCATGCCTTCTGTTAAGGGCAGTAACTGCTGCTCCGTGCAGGTTACCCCATGCCTTCTGTTAAGGGTAGTAACTGCCGCTCTGTGCAGGTTACCCCATGCCTTCAGTTAAGGGTAGTAACTGCCGCTCTGTGCAGGTTACCCCCATGCCTTCTGTTAAGGGTAGTAACTGCCGCTCTGTGCAGGTTACCCCCATGCCTTCTGTTAAGGGTAGTAACTGCCGCTCTGTGCAGGTTACCCCCATGCCTTCTGTTAAGGGTAGTAACTGCCGCTCTGTGCAGGTTACCCCCATGCCTTCTGTTAAGGGTAGTAACTGCCGCTCTGTGTAGGTTACCCCCATGCCTTCTGTTAAGGGTAGTAACTGCCGCTCTGTGCAGGTTACCCCATGCCTTCTGTTAAGGGCAGTAACTGCCGCTCCGTGCAGGTTACCTGCAAGCCTTGTGATGAGGGTAGTAACTGCCGCTCCGTGCAGGTTACCCCCATGCCTTCTGTTAAGGGCAGTAACTGCCGCTCCGTGCATGTTACCCCCATGCCTTCTGTTAAGGGCAGTAACTGCCGCTCCGTGCAGGTTACCCCATGCCTTCTGTTAAGGGTAGTAACTGCCGCTCTGTGCAGGTTACCCCATGCCTTCTGTTAAGGGCAGTAACTGCCGCTCCGTGCAGGTTACCTGCAAGCCTTGTGATGAGGGTAGTAACTGCCGCTCCGTGCAGGTTACCCCCATGCCTTCTGTTAAGGGCAGTAACTGCCGCTCCGTGCAGGTTACCCCATGCCTTCTGTTAAGGGCAGTAACTGCCGCTCCGTGCAGGTTACCTGCAAGCCTTGTGATGAGGGTAGTAACTGCCGCTCCGTGCAGGTTACCCCATGCCTTCTGTTAAGGGCAGTAACTGCCGCTCCGTGCAGGTTACCTGCAAGCCTTGTGATGAGGGTAGTAACTGCCGCTCCGTGCAGGTTACCCCCTTGCCTTCTGTTAAGGGCAGTAACTGCTGCTCTGTGCAGGTTACCCCATGCCTTATGATGAGGGTAGTAATATTTACAATCAATCAAAACCAAGCCACTGTGAGAGCCATAAATTACTGCCAGCAACATTTTTACTGCATGAGGAGCCTCCTTGCTAATCCAGACAATGCTGCCCAGCGATCTCATGCTTTGATTTTGTAAATGACAAGGTAAACGTGCAGTTTTAAGAGGAAAACGGCCCTGTACAAAGAGCGGGTGCGTTGTTTTTCCAACCCAGTTTTTGGAGGCAACTGTGAAAACTGAGATCAGGTCGATGGGTAGAGTCCCTGGCAGACTTTAAACGTCTGCCCTGCTAATAAGATCTGTTATACGGTCTAGGAATTAGGAGTCTGTAGAAGTAAGACATGGGGTCTGCCACACGTGGGTCTTATTGGGAAAGCAGGGTTAGCTTTACTCATGGGAAAAATGAGGCTTTAGAAATAACTAGCAGCCTATGCACTCCTGGGGCCCTGGGGTGCGAAGCTCTCCTGGCTGCTGCCCGTCTCCGCTGCACCGTCCTAGGGCTCTCTGTTCTGTAGCTTCTGCTCCATAAGACACAGGGGCTATATCAGGTGGTCAGGTGTTCCCCCGTCGCCCCCCCAGTTTCTAAATGGCTAGACCGAGCTGAACCAAATGCAATATCGTGCCCTCAGGCTAGCGCTCGGGTTAGCCAACAATTGGACGTGCATTTTGGTCACACTAGGCTAACGCCTGATGCAAAAAGTGGTTTCGGGTGTCCAAACCACGCGTCCAAACTCATGCGTGGCTAATAGTGCTCATCCCATGTAAATGCCACGTAGATCACGCTATTAGCTATTATTACCCCGATGCAAAAAATCGCCGTGAGCCTAACGCGCACTTTTTAACGCGGCAAATGTAATGCCAGCAAATGTAATGCCAGCCCCTGAGCTGGCGTTGCCTTGCCGCGCAGCGAGGGCTCACTAAAAAACAAAATATCCTGCTCTGTGCTTCCTCCTACTTGTAGTATCCTCGCAGCACAAAGCAGGAGGAACCACAGAAAGCAGCAACATGGAAAAAAAAAAGTCTTGACGGTGAACAGCTTGGGAAAACGGACGCTCAATTTACCGGTGCCCGTTTTCCTAACCCTTGGCTGTGCATAGAGCCAGGTCTCCTGGGCGCCCGATGCCTGGGACATGCTGGGGACGCACAGTTGATCCCTACTGCATCGTTTTTAGTCTGGCACCTCATTACCATAACTGCATCGGGCACCCAGGAGAAGTGGCTGTGCGCATGTTAAAAAACCGGGCGCCAAGTTAGGACGCACTATTTTACGTGCGGCTTATTGCATCGGCCCCAAACACAGGTAAGCCCTTCGGGGGACATCCAACTTTCTACCTTTCGAAGTTGGAAATCTGTCCATAAGAAATGGATGGGAGTCAACGTCAATGCATCAATATCTTGAGAATCACGGGTTTGATTGTTACAAATGTTGTATCTGGGCATCAGATGCACTCTTCTCTAATTGGAATGGTTGGCATGCTGGTGACGCCTTAGTTGACTGTTCACATGACAGCCCGGTGGTTTCAATCAATCACTCTTTTTTCCATGGTGTATACTTTCCTATGAAGTCAGTAATTATTGCTAGCCCAAGACTGATCAATATTGACCATGTGCAGTGGAAGTTCGGCATAACTTGTGGGTGTGAAAATGAACGATCAGCTGTGCCATTTTCTATTCCAGAATATGTTTCCAAATTGGTTACATGTGGAAAGCTTTCAAATACGTCTGGACAGATCTATCAAGCTTCACATCTGATGGTTATACGGCCAACAAACAGAGCCGAGATGGTGCAAACCGTCCCACTTTCTGCTGGTCTCCGCGTGGTCTTCCTCATGGTTTCTTCCTCTCTCGTGTGCTTCTCTGCTGCCATGCGATTCTCACCCTTCCCCTTGTGAGTTCTCTCCCGCTCTCAGTGCCTGAAAGTCAATGCAAATCCATGGCCGGGCTCTGCTCCTCCCTCTTTCTCCCGGTTTTTTTTTTTTTATTGCCTTGGCAATCCTCAAAGGTGCTTCTAGCATTACTGAGGCCTCGCTGTCACATATAATGAAATTTATCATCTCATAAAGACAGGTAAAGGCCTAGATGTTTTTTAAATTAGAAATATTTTTCACTGGGCTACCTCCTCCGATTCCGGGGCTTCTAAACCAGTGGAGGCCTGGAATGGAGACACCACGAGCTTCCTTCGCCGTGTCCTGGCCATTTTCTTCTCTTTTTTTCATTCTTGTGGCAGCCCAGGCAATAATAAGAATAGGGCCATGGCTACATCCAGGACATGGCATTAGTGTGGCCCGGGGGTAATTAGTACATCTTTGCGTTCCCTAGAGATGGCCACCGCCTCTCCTGCTCCGTAGCCCACAGCACTGCCACTGGGCCCTCGGGCCAAGCTCTTTCTCAAATGAATTACAAAGCGTTTCCTTGGTTGATATGGTTAAGTCGTGAGCCCTGCCATGCAAGCTCACAGCTCTCACAGCTTAGTCGGATTACGCAGTTCTATTTCTACTTCTGTTTAATAAGGCTATTTATAGGAGAACTTCTGCAACCCAGGCAGGACGAATCTTCAGTCATCACAGCAGCAGCAGAGAATTCAACATATAAAACTAAACAAAAAAGGTAAAATGCCATGAAGAGGGTGAGGACAAATCCAGGCAATTAAAACATGGACGTGCAAGTGACCCTGGAGAACCAGAGCACTAATTAGAAATGAGACTTTAAAATTCATAGTCAAACGTTTTCAAATGTGGGGAGAAAGCTCTTAATTATAAAAAAAAAAAAAATAATAATACACATCTACAGCATCTTGTCGCCCCCCCAAAAGTGCTATCTATAATGGATAGTCAGAAGCATGCACACATGAAGGCACAAGCCAGGTAATTAGTGCTGGTGTGGAGGACATGAGGGCGAGCCTGGGGGTGCAAAGCTGGATTAATCAGTCCTTCTGTGTGCACTGTACGGGCTCACTTTCTTCTGCTGCATCGCGCCTATCACGGGCTCCGGTTTATTGTGACCCCGCGCTATAGGTGCCAGAAATTGAAGAGAAGCAGCCGATGGTGGGGGCGGGAAAGATCCTGGTGATCTCTCCTGCTCTGGGGGTCCTTTGGCTCTTGTTTCAGAATACGCACACGGAGCATTCATCCCATAGGCGCAAAATGGAATGAATTAAAAAAACGATTATATCGGGGATAATATGTACATACAGGACCACACTCACTCGCAACCACCCTGAACATAGAAATAACTCCAAGACAATAAGTTGGGAAAACAAAGGCCGCAGCTTTATTCATAAATGGTCCGAGCCCTAAAACAACAACCATTATTGTTATGGGATCTCAGCATTTCCTCCCCCCGTCTATCCGCCACTTCCGGCAGGATAGCCTTCACCAGCCACCCGGCTCGAATAATTGGCACTCACTCCAAGTTCCGGCCTCCGTTGCCCTCCGGCAAGGAGCCAACCTGAGTGGACCCCCGCCTCCGCCTGCCAAGGGTCTGGACTCAGCGGTCCCCGCCTCCTTCCAGCAAGGGACCACCCCCTGACAACAGCCCAGTTGTCAACCATCGCATGCCTAATGTTGAAATCCCTTTACCATCAACCATCGCTTTAACTCTGCTGGCTCGGACCAAGCGCCCCTGCTGCGACGACCTGCACAACCACAACATGTTCAGTTCAATATACCAACAAAGAACAAATATAACAAAAGAGGGTGGGTGGGAGGGAAGCCAAATTGTCCCGCTTATCCCGCCGCCGAACCACTAACTACTGTAACCACGTAGAGTCCCTCCAAATTCAAAATTGTTTTCCCCAATCAAATGCTATCCCCTCACACCCAGCCAATCAACAGCTGCCACACAA